>NC_056731.1:1299959650-1299982150 GCF_019279795.1 Protopterus annectens
CACAATATATTTAATAATAAGTTGTCACAATTCAGAGAAGTATACAGTAGTTGAAAAGTTCTGAACAGTTACAGCCGAACAGGCTTGATGCAGTTGTCATTACAAGAGTACATAGCTCATGATGAGGAGATATGAAAAGCAAGCATAAAATACACAATAGTTGTTTACTTATACAAACAGAAAAAAATAGGATAAAAAAGTTGTTTACTTATACAAATGTACCATGTGATACAGTGAAATACAAGATTTATAGGAAATGACAAGAGGATGTCAGTAGTTAGAACATAATTAAATTAGAAGCAGAGAATAGATAGGAAATAGAGGAAAGACAGTTAGTCAGGATTAGTACAAGGGCATAACCAATGAGTACTGAGATATAGTTTTAGTTTCTGTTTAAAAAGTGTTATAGAGGTCAGGGATAGGAGTTCAGAGGGAAGTGTGTTCCAGTGTTTGCCTACAGAGTTAGAGAACAAAGACTCTCCAGCTGAGTTGTTGGATCTGCTAGTAGTAATAAGTAGCTTATTAGAAGAGCGTAAATTCTTAAGATTGTTGTAGGGGGTAATGAGAGTAGTCAGTATAGGTGTATAGGTGGGGTAATACAGGCTTGTATGGGTAATCACAAGCTGGTGAAATAGTATCTGGTTTTGGAACTCTAGCCATCCTAATTGTTTTAGGTTGTTACAATGATGTGTTCTAAAAGGAGAACCAGTGGCAAATCTAGCAATACTATGATAGGAGGTAGCAAGTCTGTTGAGGTTGTTTTTTGAGAGATTGGTGTATATGGGTGAAGCATAGAGTAGGGTAGAGATTAAATGAGTTCTAGCTATAGTGGTTTTGGCTGAAGGAGTAAGAAAGGGTTTGATTCTATAAAGGGATCCCAGTTTCATATTTACTGTTTTTATAGTGATGTTAATATGAGTATCAAAGTTTAGGTTATTATCTATGGTTATTCCAAGAAGTTTAGTGGTTGGGTCAGGAGATATAAGAGTCCCGTTCTTGGATATAAGAGTGAAGTGAAGAGGGGTTGACCTGCAAGTAGGAGTAAAAAGTAGAAGTTTAGTTTTTTTGGGGGTTAAGTAGGAGGCATTGGTTTAAAAAACATTGCTCAACTGTATTGAATGCTTTTTGTGTAAGGGTCTGTAGCTCGGAAGTAGTATTAGCTGAGCTAATAATGGTGGAGTCGTCTGCATATTGAATGCAGGTTGCATGAGGAATTGCTAGGTGGAGGTCATTAATGAAAATGGAAAATAGCAGTGGGCCTAATATGGAGCCCTGGGGAACACCAAGGGAAATGGGGAGGTGAGAAGATAGATTGTTTTCCCATAGTACTGCTTGTTGTCTATTGTCTAAGTAAGATTTGAACCATTTTAAGGCTAGAGTATCAAGAGAAAGAGATTTAAGTATTTCTAAAAGGAGGTGGTGGTTAACCATGTCAAAAGCCTTAGATAAATCAATGAAGACAGAAGAGGAAAGAGTATTATTATTACAGTTTAAATTTATGCAGTCTGTGAAGGAAAGTAGAGCTGTGGTGGTACTATGGTTAGGTCTAAACCCATGTTGACAGTTGGCAAGTAGGTTATTTTCGATAAGATGGGTGAGTAGTTGCTTTTGGATAACTTTTTCCATGATTTTTGCCAGTGGAGAGAGTAGGGCTATTGATCTATAGTTTGAAATGTCAATGGAGTTTCCACCTTTATGTAGGGGGATGATGTGTGAGATTTTCCAGATAGATGGGATATTTCCTTCGGTTATAGTTCTGTTTATTAGTATGGAAATGGGGAAGGCTATGGCTTTGGCACCTTTTTGTAGGTATTCTGCAGGTAGTAGGTCAGCAGAGGGGGTAGTTGGTTTTAGTTTTTCTAGAAGAGAGCAAATGAAGCAAGTAGGAACAGGTTTTAGCTGAAATAATGGAATCGGGTCAGTTGGTGAGGTGGTTAGATTAGGGGAACTTGGAGATAATTGCTTAGCTAGGGTTTGAATGGCATCTGTAAAGAAAGAATTGAAGGCATTGGCAGTTTGTGTTGGATTTTCATGGTTATAGCCTTGTGGGTTAGGTGTAATAGACTGGCCTGGGTGTAGGAGTTTGTTGATGCTGGACCAGAATTTATGTGGGTTCCTTTGGTTAGTTTGTTGTAGTTGAATATAAGTTTTTTTTATCTAAAAGGATAGCTTTTTTAGTAGTATTTCTCAGTTGTCTGAAGGTCTGGTGGTCTGTTGAGTTCCTAGTAGTGTGCCATTTTGCCCAAGATTTGTTTCTAAGGAGAATTTTCTGTCTAGTAGCTGTAGTGAGCCATGGGGCAGGTTTAGCCTTATTTCTAATAGAGCGTACTGGGGCATGATGATCAACGGCTAAGAATGTGGAATTAAAGTAGTCAACTGCTTCATCTAGAGGGAGTATTTTTAGAGGTGACCAATTGCAGTGTTTGAGTTCTAGCTGGAAAAGTTCAGGGTTAAAGAATTTTTAGTCCATATTGTCCGATAGGTATTAGGGTAGGGTATGCTAGTTTTGTGTCTGATGATGTATGTGAGTGAGTGGTCACTCAGATCATCAGGGAGGGTCCCTGCTTTGTATGTGTGATGTGGAGAGTTTGTAACAATCTAATCTAATGTACTTTCCTTGTTGTTGGTTTTATTAATTCTTGTAGGGGAGGTGATGACTTGTGAGAAGCCATAAAGATTAATATGGGAGGTGGGATGAGGGGTACTATAGGACTTCCAGTCAATGTTAAAGTCTCCAAGGACTAAAGTTTCTTGTGGAAGATTAATTGACAGCCAATTGAGAATACTTTCAAGGGTGTTAGTGTTAGTTCCAGAGGGAAGGTAAATACAAGCAATGTTTATGGATTTGAATTTGTTGACTTGAAGTTTGGTGACAAGGATTTCAGCATTATTAAATATAGGTTGATTTATGATTGAAGTGGCAACTTGTAGGTTATTTTTATAGAGGACTGCTACACCCCCTCCCTTTTTGTTAATACGGTCTAATCTGAGGATACTGTAGCCAGGTGGGGTAATTTCATTGTCATTAATGGAAGGTTTTAGCCATGTTTCAGATAAACATCAGATGTCAAATTGTTAGAATTCTAAGAGGGCATAAAGATGGGCAATCTTGTTGTTAATGCTTCGAATGTTAAGATGTGCTATATAGAGAGAGTTTGGAGGTTTAATGGGAGTATGTGTATTAGTTATGTTAGAGTTGCCTAGTACAGTGGCAGGAATATTGATTGGGCCGGGGTTAGGATGAATGTCTCCATCTAGCAGGGCTAGGAGGAATATTCTATATGTGGGGTTGTTAAATTTACAGAAATAATAAAGTAGTTTTCTTGTGTGTAGGTTACTATACATTATATGGGCTAGTCTATGATATTTGGCTTGCAAGTAGCAGGGACTAGTTGTGGTGTTAAAGCTGGGTTGGGAGATAGCTAGTAGTGGTGTTGAAGTGAATTTCGAGGGGAATAGAAGGTTTGGGTATAATGATTGTTCATAGGAGGTTAATATATAGGTAATTAGTAGAGGAGGTAGGAGGGAGGAAAAGGCTATGAGTTTTAATTGATTAAGGTAGGATACTTTGGCCATACTCTTGGTATAAGATATCAAATAGACAGGGGTATGTAGTAGTAGTAGTAGTAGTAGTTGGCAAGTCGAAACTGTAAAGATAGGGAGGAAATATGATAAGATATGAGAGTTAAGTAAGTAAATTAGGGTGGGGAGTGGTAATAAGGTGTGTTAATTGATTGGAACAAAGAAGATGGGGGTGTGGTTAGTGAAAATAAATGTAGGACCCCTGGGGGCAGGTGGTAATTGGGGACAGGAAGGGGAGCAGAGTGAGCCCGTAGGGCGAATGGAGCCGGTAGAGACAGGGTAGAGACAGTTGAATGAAATAGTCAAGGTGAACAATCAGTGGAATTCCAATTGTGGAATACTGCCTGCAGAGGTAAGTAAGTTTGAGATCTGTGTAGGGAGAGTAGGAAGTAGTATAAGAGTATGTAGAGGCGGAAGGTGGGAGATTAGAGCAGAGCAGGTTATAGGTAGGGTCAATAGTAAGAAGGCTATAACTCAGTTTAGGAAGAAGAGCTTTTCAAGGATGGGGGGCTATAAGAAGGGATAGGGAAGAGGGTGCCACTTAGTGGGCAGTCAGGTTAATTACAGCAGAGGTAAAAAAAAACGGGGAAGGCTAGACTAGGGCTAGAGAAACAATCTATTTGGATAGGATAAGAAAGCTAAACGTGTGAGAAGGACTATCCTTTAACTACAGGATATAAGGGGGGTGTTTGGCTACTGGGTGACCAGGCTGAGAGGCTTACAATTAACAGCAACAAGGATTTAAGCAGTTTACTGATGTAGCTTTAAAGCCAGTATTGAGAATAACACATACTCTCTTATTTCTTTTCTTGGGAGAGCACAGGATTACACGTATGAGGTGATGTTACAGCTGGATGGTTGGGATGGGTCCTTAGTTCCCTGGTGGTTAAAAATCTCCTAGTGGAGGGTAGGCAAGCTGGAGAGGTGAGAGCAGATGTATAACAAAACAGCAGCAAGAGAGAAAAGGAAAAAAGAAAAAGAGAGACAAAAAACCCTTATTAGTTGGCACACAGCAAAATTGTTAGGCAAAATACTTAATTAGTCACTTAGAAGCAAACAATTCATATCACTGGATATGGAGAAGAGAAAGATAACGTCTTGCTGCAATCAATCATCATTCAACATTTCACAATTGCCGTGGAGTAAGGAAGCACTGGTACAGGCAATAACTTTTTAAGGTATTACTCTGTGTGAAGAGCACAGCTAGAAGCAGTCCATTAAATACGACAGACCAAAAACAGTTGCAGTGTAGAATAAGCAATGCACAGTTTGGTGCTAATTGATGCAAAAAACACTATGAACAAAGCCTCATATGAATCAACAGACTTTAGTAAAATCACATTTAGTCTAGAAATAGCATGAGAAGAACAAAATTAATCAGTGCGGCTTATTTTATTTCATAGCTACTTGCAATAGCAAAGCATAGGTAATCAGATATGCAGTCGCTTGCTGAAGCCCTGTGACAATAATATTTGCCTAAAATTCGAGGCAGACACTTTCTGAAATATATGAGAAAAGGGCACTAAAGACCTAATAATTCAGCAGCGATTCACTGTTAAGTGGAGCTGAGATACGTAGTTTGTAGAGAGTACACTTACTGAGCCATAGGCAAGCTGAGGATTTAGCCAGAAGAGTGGGAATAAATCTTAAATGCTATGCGCAAGTATTAAACTAATAGAATGGAAAAGAAGAAAGTCAACCTTACTCTTTTAACCGCTCTTTGTGATAGGAGTGAGACTAGCATTTTAAATAGACAAAAATAGGTACAAAAAACTAGGCCGGCTTTAATGCAGAGTTAGGCTTCCCTCTGGTTAACCACAAATTAACAGAAGCGCATTTAATGCGTGATTTCTGTAGTTAAATGGAAGCAAATTGATTAAGTCTATGCCGGCTTTATTGTTGAGTAAGTCTGACCCCTGCTTCACCGCATATTAACGGAAGCGCATTAGGTGCATTTCACCAGTGATAAATGTGGGAGCAGATTAACTATGGCTATGCCGGCTGTAATATAGAAAAAGACGTCCCCTAGTTCACCGCGTGGTAACAGAAGCGCATGTTATGTGTTTTCACTGGTGATAAGTGGGGGCAGATTGGTTATAGCAAAGTCGGTTTAATGTTGAGTATGCTTACCCTCTAGTTCATCGCGTATTAACATTAGCATTTTAAATGCGTTTTACTGGTGAAAAGTAGAGGAAGGTATAGGTAATAGCTGTGTCAACTCGAGTGGATAATACGTCTACCACCTGGAGTACCGCACATTAACAGTAGCGCATATAATGCGTTTTGCCTGTAAACACAGTTAAAGGATTAAAACGCCTCTACACTTGAGTGGCACTGGCCAAGATAGCTTCAAATTTGATTAGTTTAACATCGAGTAAAATCTCCCGCCACTATTTGCGAGTGAGAGTGAGGGAGAGCAGGTGAATAAAAACCTTGCTATAATTTAAGTAGAGATCCACCATTCGAAAGTTATGCAGGCTCTATATAAGGCGTGGACAAACAATGGTATTCTTTAGCGGGCAAATTTCCAAGGCTAGATATGAAATTAAAACATGAAAAACCCATAAGAGTAAGTTCTAGGTAAACAGGAATGTCCAATCTCACCTATTCTATGCAAACGCTAATACTGGTATGATAGTAGCTTGCAAACCCAACAATGTGGTAGTAATTATACAATCCTACAACACGTTCTTTAAGTACACAGATAATAAAAAAGCTGATAACATTTAAAGTTTGCAATCTATTAACCACAGAGATAGTCACTTACATATGATCGGAGCACAGGGGCCTGGAGCACGCAGCAGCCAAGGGGTAGCCAAGCTAGTAAAGATGGCGCCGGCGAGGAGGGTATTATATATAAGATATTGGGAGGATATGAGGTAGACAGGGAAGGGGAAAGAGAGGTAGAAGCAGGTAAGAAAAAGGCAGGACTAGAGTAGGGAAGAAAGGTGGGAAGGGTGTAAGTTCATTAAGTAATAAGAGGAGGGGTATTGAAAGGAGGAGGCAATGAAATATGGTACAGGCAGGGAAGTAGAGGCAAGGTTCCACTCGAATATGTCAGTGGCTACTGTTGACCAAGGAAGTTCAGGAACTTGACTTAGTTGAAGTGGTTCTCTTTGCAAATGCAGTTTAGTACTATTGCAGACTGAACAAGAAGAAAGTATTTTATCAATGTCACTAACTAGTGAAGGCCAAAATATTATTTCTCTCACTCTTCTTTTGGTAGATTCGGAACCTGGGTGACCACAATGCAAAATCTGGATATATTCATGTTGTAAGGAAACAGGAACAACAATGCCATTTTCCATCAACATCTCAGCTCTGTAAGGAAAATAAGTTTGCACTTCAGGTAGCACACTAGATTGCTTTGACGGCCATCCAACATTAATGTAGTGGTTGAGCTTTTGCAAAATTTGATCAGTCTTTGTATGATCTCTCAGCTCATCAAGTCTTGTGGTAGAACAGTTACATACTTCTATTACAAAGTCAAAATTCTCTGCGTCAAGATGTTTCTTTATATTTCTGGGCAATCTGGATAAGGTGTCAGCCAGACAAAGACGTTTGCCTTTTGTACAGACCATTTTGAAGCTGTACTTTTCCAGTTTGAACATCAGTCTTTGTAATCTCACTGGAGCTGAATGCATAGGTTCTTTTAGAATAGTAACTAGAGGTCGGTGATCAGTTTCAGTCTGAATAGTTTGACCATAGATATAATCATGAAACTTTGAACATGCAAATACTATTGCCAAAAATTCTTTCTCAGTTTGAGCATAATCCATCTCAGTTTGGGTAAGTGTTCTACATGCATAGGCTACTGGTTTGCATTTTTGAAGAATAACTGTGCCAAGACCAAATTTTGAAGCATCACAGAAAAGAGTGACTGGTTTATTGAGATCATAATATCTTAATAAGGCGGGGTGGCAATTTTGTTGCTTAAGGTCTTCAAATGCTTTCTGGTGCTGTTCCAACCAAGACCATGTAACATTTTTGCATGTCAGCTCTCTTAAAGGTGATGTCAACTCACTAAAATCTGGTATAAACTTGCCTAAATAGTTGACCATGCCAGGGAAACACTGTAGAGCTTGAACATTATCTGCCGCTGACATCTCAAGGATAGCTGCTTGCTTAGACAGGTCTGGTCTTAAGCCAGTGCTGGTGAATAAATGACCTACATATGTAACTTCTGGTAGTCTGAATTTGCACATTAGAGGATTGAGTTTTAAGTTCACTTCACATGCTCTCTCTAGAACTCTCTTAAAGTTTCTGTTATGCTCTGCTTCACCATTGCCTCCAACTAAAAAATCATCTACTATTATAGCACAAGGATTACTTGAAAAAGTTTGCTCCATTGCACTCTGGAAGACTTCACTTGCAGAATTTATTCCAAATGGCATCCTCATGAATCTATATCCACCAAAGAGGGTACCAAAATTGGTCAGTAATGAGGATTTGCTATCAAGCATCACTTGCCAAAATGATTTTTTTGCATCCAAGACAGAAAAAAACACTTGGTAGCATTTGGCAATAAGCCTGCAACCTCTTTAACTATATGCATTGGAAGATGTGGTATTTTTAATATTTTGTTCAATTCTCTAGGGTCAATACATATTCATATTCTGATTTTATCTGAGCCTTTCTTGTGGGCTGATACCATGGACGACACCCATTCAGTTGGTTCTGTAACTGGACAAATTACACCTTGCTGCACCATTCTATCCATCTGAGCTTTGACTTTATATTGCATAACTATTGGAACTTTTCATGCTGGTCTAACGACTGGACCTCTGGGTCAAACTTATAAGAATACACAACTGGAATTTTGCCCATCCTGTCATCGGAAACATCAGCATAGTCTGAGAAAATGGCTTCAGAAAATTGGAACTAGGATATGTGCTTTTATGATGAACTTCTTTGGTAAAAGAAAGCAGATTCATTCTCAAGCTGTTTCTGAGACCCAGTAATGACTACACAGGTATTCAGACTACATAGAATAACAAGCTGTAAGAGTTCCTAGCCAGATAACATGAAAGCACTACTGAGCCTTCGATTTGAATTTCTTCACTTCCATAAGCAACACGTTTTGCACTACTAGCCACATTGAGTTGTTCATAAGTTCTCACCTTAGCAAATGTGTCTGCTGATACAACATCACACTTTGAACCAATGTCTGCTTTGAGCTTGGTGGATTTACTATTGATCTGGACAGTACTAAACACTTTGTTCTTGCCAACAAATTCACTGCATCAACCTTTTCACCAATTACTGATACACCATCTATGTAGAAAGTGCATTTGCAGCTCTCTATATGACAAACTTGCTTTTTTAAGTGACCGTTTTTATAAAAATGTGAGGATTACTTGATTTGCAATACTTTTGAAAATGGTTCGACTTTTTACATTTCTCTGTTTTAGACTCATGATTGCCACCATAATTGTGAAAGTTAACAATAAAGCTGGATTTGGGTTTTGCTGACTCATGCTTGTACTGCACTGAGCATGCTTCTTTCTTAGATCTTGCTGGAAAACTAAATAGTTTCCCTGGTGAACCAGCAGGAACTGAGGCTGCCATGTGCTTAACGCTGCTTCTAATGATAAATGTTCTATTATGTGCTTACTAAAATTAAAAAGTTTAGAGAGGTGAATTGTATATTCATACATAAGTATATGTGCATGTAAGTATACTGATTTTCTATTTTTTGTATATATACATGTACATCTTCCTTATCATTGTGCATTGTTATTTTATATAAAGATATGCACGATAAGTGGTTAGAGGGTAGAGTATATATATATTTATCTGACCAGAATAAAAATAGTTCAGATCCTTAAAACATAGAATATCTAGTCTTGTATATGTTTAGATTCACAAAGTCATATTCCATAGACATATTTTTATACTTACATGTTTACATAACATGTTTTTACATATAGGTACATATTTAGTTTAAAAAGAATAAGTTTTCTGTGGAAAACATTTTTGTTGGCTGGCTGTAAAATGTTTTAAATAACATAAATGTTTTAAACAACACAATTAATTTAATACATTCGCAATGGATTTGTAATCAAATAAGTTTTTTACTTTAAACATGTAATGAATAGGTCACCTGATCTTTTTAGAGCTGTATTTAAATCCATGAATTTTAAAATGTCACGGTGGTACGGCGGTAGCGTTGTTACCTCACAGCAAGAGGTTCTCCCGTTTGATTCTCGGCTTGGCTTGGGGTTGCCTTCTGTGTGGAGTCTGCGTGTCCTCCCCGCAGTTGGGTAGCGTTCGAAAGACATGCGTGCATAAATGGGCGTGCCTTCCTTGAAGGTTGGGAGTCGAGCTGGCACCTCGGTGTTTCGTAAAAAATCTACTGCCAATCATTAGTGAACCGGAGTTCCACTGTAGCGACCCCTTACCGGGAAAAAGCCGAAAGACAAACAACATTTAAATCCATGAATTTTAAATTACATTTTATCTGAGGAAGTCCAACGATTCAGTTGGACGAAAAGTGCTTAATAATAAAGTGTGTTGCAGAGTTCATACAGCTTGGTAGATTTTTATTCCATTGTTTGTTCTTGAGTTTTTTGTCATTTTGGAAGTGAAATTGGTGTTCCTCCATGGCTAACAACACTCTGAATTCCACACCTGAATTGTAGATTCCACTACTGAATCAGAAGCAGTGGGGAGGTTAACAGCACTTATTCAACTTTTATCACAAAAAGTTGAAATGTTGAATAACCGCTCAGATGTAGTGACAGCCAGCCAACAGCAACATCAAGGTACTACACCCTTACAACAACCGAGCCAGAAGGCTCAAGCAGGTGCACCTCCAGAGGAAAGAAGAATGTTTAATGTACAACAAAACCAGATTAATGAATTTAATTCAACACAGACTTTTGCTACTATTGTTGCGAACAATTGGGAAGGTTCAGCGGACACAAGTCGGGTGCCCAAATTACAGCAGGATGTACAACAGAATAACCACTCGAGGATTATGGGGTCACCAGCATTAAAAGACTGTCTTACGTCACCAGCTGATCCTTTTACTTCTAATATCATTCAAGGGACAGGTAACCCAGCCAGAGGTAATACATCACTTGCTGATTTATTAAATTAATTTGACCAGAACATGTTCAAATACAAAAAGCTTTGCTTGGAAGTTGAATACTTCCAAGAGTACATTAGGCTGGAAATGGTAACCAAAGGGTTAAGGATGTGGCAGTACCCTACCGGATTAATTACGGATTCAGATTTCCATATGGAATTAGTTAACTTATTCAATCAACAGGGTTTACAATTATTACAAGTCATTGTGAAACATTATAACCTAATGTTAGAAGAGCTTATGGTTTTAGTTCTGGTTTAAGCACTTGGGCTTCAGGCCAGTTATTTTACATTAAGAAGGTTCGTGGTCTGCACTCTTGTGGGAGGAGAGGCTGGACTCTGCCCTTCTGAGCTGGGAATTTCTGGTTAAAGGCTTATAGTGCCTGCATATTTCAACTGTTTCTTACAGAAATTGGTACACCTTCTTTGCTGTAGCATAGACTAGATCCAGGCCTGCTGAATCTAGCTTTGTTTGTATGCTTGTTGTTTGTTTGCTTGTTATTTCCCTGAAACACTAATTCCACCTAAAACGCGACTTTTCAGTGCTTCTGTGGATCCCTAGTGAAATCTGCATTGCTTACTGCACTTATTTCCTTGTTTCACTTGAAAGAAAGTTACTGTTTGTCATTTTTGCATTTAAGTTACCTGTAACACATTGCATTTAAGTTACCTGGCACTTGCTCACTAAATCAGCACCAAAAAATTAAAAGCACTACACCCTCAGAAACTCCCCTTGAATACCTTGTTCCCCATTGGCCCTTTTTTCAATTATAAAGGAATTCCCAATACTATTCTAGCATGTCCAAAGGTCAGTTGTCAATCTCCTCTCCGGTCCAAATGGTGAATCTGGGAATTTTGAGGCAATGTTACAACTGCCTCATGTACACAGACAGCCCTCTCCTCCTCCCAACAAATTCCATCACATGTGAGAGATGCAACCATATAGCCAAACTGGAGGCTAAGCTCTCTCAACTCAGTACTGGCGTAACCAGTCAGGAGGAGAAGGAAACCACACTCACTACAATTCCAGTCTCACATAGACCTACCACAACAGCAAACCAAACACATAAACACACAAAAACATACTCGGAGGCTCTAAATAAAAATCTGCCTAAGCAGCAGAGACCTCCAAAGCAGACACCCAAGCAACCGCTACCCCAAAACAAAACACGTGCAACACATAGCTCACAAAGTCAGTGTGCCAAACAGTCACAGCCCTTAAGGCTAAACAACACACCTGATACACTTGTAATAGGTGACTCTATCGTCAGGCACACTGATGTCCCGCTCACCAGGCTGAACAAGGAGAAGGTTACAGTGAGCTGCCTGTCGGGTGCTAGGATCCGCCACATAACACAAGCACTCAGGTCACTCCAAGGCAAGTACAAATATGACTCAGTCATTGTCCATGCTGGTGTGAATGACCTGAGATGTACCTCCCTGGACTACATGAAAAGAGACATAGAGGAGCTCTCTGAGCATGTAGCCCAGGCCGGTATGACCCTGACCTTGAGTAGCATCTTACCCTCACCAAGAATGATGCCACAATATGAAGACAAGATGATCAATTTCAACAATTGGCTTAAGTACTGGTGTCATTCAAAGGGGATCCAATGCCTGTCAGCCTGGGATGACATGCTCGACAAGCCACGATGTTTCACTAGGGACAGCTTGCACCCGTCACCCCTGGGCTTTCAGATATTGGCAAAGGCTCTTGCTACCCCCATAGTGCCTTTTTTAGGCAAGGCTCAAAAGACAAACCCACCTCCATAGGTATCACAAGGGATAAGAAACTAAGAGTAATGCTAGTCAATGACAGAAGTCTAAAGCTCAAGATGCACGCACTCAAAACTCTCCTTAGCATGGAGAACATCGATATCTGTGCAATAAGAGAAACCTTGTTCAAGGCTCCCAAGAGCACCCCAGCACTACCAGGTTATACCTCATACCATGTGTTTCGGCCCCAAAACTTGGACCGAACCACAAAAGGAGGACTAGTATCAATATTCGTCAAAGATACCCACACCTCCAGGTTGGTGGCACAGCACGAAGCATCAGAGACTATCCATGTGCAACTAACAGTGGGTAAAACTGCCTTCCAATTTATAGCCTGCTACAGACCACGCTCCCAAACCCAGGAACCCGACTCGGCCTTCCTGAGAACACTGGAAAATATGAAGGTCTCTCCAAACACCATTATATTGGGTGACTTCAACTAACCAAACATAGACTGGGAGCATTACTCTAGCTCCAGCACCCTAGCCCAAAGGTTCCTAGAATTTATAAACTCAAATGCTATGGAACAACTTGTTACCACACCCACAAGAGGGGAAAACATACTGGACCTGATCATCACCAACATGGGGACTCTATGCTCCAGACCAGAAGTGTATCCCTCACTGGTAAGATCAGACCATAAACTAATCTCACTGGATATTCACATCCCGACCCCACCACCTGCCCAGAAAACCACAGTGAAAAACTTCTCTAAAGCAAATTTCACACTCCTCAAAACTGAGGTGGAATCCTTCAAAGTCCCCGCACCTGTGGAAAATACGGCCCAGACCACAGAATCCTTTATACTCGCATTCTATGAACATTTTCAGGAATGCATGGATCATGCAATCACAAATAAAACCAAGACCCAATCCTCCAAAGGCAGACCCCAGCCATAAACAAACTATGCAATAGAAAGAGGAAGCTACTACATGATAGAGCAAAATCCCAAAAAGGGAAGGCATCTCTTATCAGTATTAGCAAAAAACTACGGGCACTCATAAAATCGTTTAAGGCCAGCTTCGAGAGAAAAATTGCACAGGACACTAAGGATAATCACAAGGCTTTCTTTAGTTATGTTAGGAACCTGGATGGGAATTCCCAGATATGCTCAGAATTTGTCCAAAATGACAAAAAAAACACTGAACCCACAGACATTGCCAACATCCTAGCTGACAGGTTCAGCGCAAACCCCCCCCCCCCACCAAAAGGGCACATATCTATCCCAGCAGAGTGCTGCCCCCCCTGACATCTCAGATGCGCAGGTAAGAGCCGCCCTCTCCAAAGCAAAAAACATAGCATCAATGGCACCAGACGGTGTCCCGGGCTGCGTCCTACATGAACTCCAAGAAGAGCTAAACCCAAACATAAAACTACTGTTCAATGTCAGCCTTACTACAGGATATGTACCCAAAGAGTGGCGTACAGCAACAGTGGTCCCTCTCCACAAAGGTGGTGCCTCAACGTATCCTGGAAACTATTGCCCTATAAGCCTGACTAGCTTGGTCTGCAAAGCTATGGAAAGGATCATCATGGACCTCATAAATAAAGATATTGGGGACCTACAGACACTGGATCTTACCCAGTTCGGCTTTGTTAAGGGCAGATCCTGCCTCTTACACCTGGTCGATTTCTTTGAAACAGTCACCAAGGCCATTGACGAGGGGAAGGTGGTCCACACAGCCTACCTGGACCTCGCAAAAGCCTTCGATACAATACCCCACTCGGGCATTATAGATAAGCTCACCAGCTTAAATATAAACCCCTATGTCACTAGATGGGTTGCAAACTGACTCAAGGACAGAACCCACATGGTTAGAATTGCTGATGCCATGTCAGACTCCAAACCAGTTACAAGTGGCGTCCCATAAGGCTCATTCCTGGGACCTCTCTTGTTCGGTATATATTTCTCGGAGGTACAGGCCAACACAATAGAACTGTGGCTGACCAAGTTCGCAGATGACTGCAAACTGGGCACCATAATCGACTCTCCAGCTGACACAAGCATCCTCAGGGCCTCATCGAAACAGACAACTGGTGCCAGAGCCATGGCCTCAAGCTAAACGCCAAAAAGTGTATAGTCATCCCCTTTGGCAAAAACAAAGTGCCCACAAATTGCCACATAGGTGGTAATCCATTAAGTACAGAAGAAGTAATTAGGGACCTGGGGACCCAAGTTGATAGCAATCTCTTATTTGACAACCACGTGGCCAAAGTGGTTAGAAAAATATTTTATGTAGCCCACCTAATCATGAAGGGATTCACATCTAGATCAGGGGAGGTCATCGTGCCTTTTTACTCATCCCTCATCAGGCCCATAATTGAGTACAATGCCCCTTTTGGGATGTACCTTACCAGACACCTGCAGCAACTGGAAAGACCCCAAAAGTACCTCACCAAGAGGATCAAAGGGCTCAAACAGATGCCATATGCTGCCCGGTTAAAGAAATTCCACCTCTACTCAGTGGCATACCGCCTGCTCAGAGGCGATCTGTGCCTGATGTATAAAGCCATGTCCAACCCAGAATTAATGGGCATGCTGCACCTCAGAAAATCCAAATCCCATCGAGCTATGTGCTCGAGAGACTTGAACCTCAGCACTGAAATAAATAGGACATGCTGGAGGGACAGATTCATAACCCAGAGGCTCCCTTCACTCTGGAATAAAATCCCAGTCCAGGTTAGGCAGAGTCCCTTATTGACTCTCTTCAAGAGGAATCTTGATGAGTGGAAAAAGGGCATAGCAAAATTAATTTAAAATGGGTGGCGAAAGCCAAACACACTCTGGCTAGGCTTATAAATGCCCTAAGGCAGATAGCCTAGTATGAACCTATGAACCTATAATTGCAAGACTAGATAACCAAGTCAAATCTCACTTGGACCTTGAAAGATACAAGTATGATTATAATCGTATCTTTCAAAGTATAGATCAGCATTTGACAAAAATTAGATTAACTAAAGTTAAAAAGATAAACAGAGACTGTCTGCAGTATCAAACAGGTGTAGCATATCCATGCCCACCACCATCTCAAGCATGGGTTTCTAAACAGCAAAGCAACAAGCCCGAATCAGCTCCTGCCAATGATGACATTAACACGCCAGCATCTGCTATGCCTTCTTCTTCTTTTTCCCCGCAGAGGACTAGAAATGAAACAAGTAACTTTTCCGACAACCAGAAAGCAGAAAATATAAGGAGAAGTGATCGTATTAAAGACCGTAACGGAAACTCTCTTAATAATAAACAACTAAACAACCACCATCAAGCAGTAGTACAGTCTTTGAGGCAGGATTTTACCAGGGGCAGACCTCGCAATTATTACAACAAGCGGAGGAGGAACAACAACAGGAGATAACCACTGCCAACTTACTTGAAAAGGACCCATGTGTTATTAAAAACAAAGAGAAGGATTTTTCTATCTATAACTATTCTTCGTTTAAAGTTTCTGAGGATTTGATTAATATTCTGGTTAAAGGTTTGTCATTTATTCCTACAAATAGAATGAATATAGCACAATTAATTTGTGACCTTAAAATGTTTGTTAGAAAACTAAACCTGCATCAGCTTTTGGGTGCACAGCATAGCACTGTTAATGAATTTAAAGTATCTTGTTGCTTTAATCCACCACTACATAATTTATTATCTATTTTTGAAAAAATGCGTGAGTTGGATTTTAGAAAACTGAGCAAATCAGAAGATGATTATAAGTTTAATTTAAGTAAGGAGGAAAAAGATGTATTTAATTTGTTATGTTCTGCAAAAGTCCATGTAATGAAACTGGACAAAGGAGGCGGACTAGTTTTTATGGATATTCATCATTATGATATGAAAATCCAAACTATTTTGGACTCTGATGCATATTCAGAAGCCTCCTTAAATGAATTGAATATAGCAAATCAACGTATTAGAATTTATCTGAATGATTTATTTATAGAAGGTAGAATAGACATGCACATATACAATTACCTACAAACACTTTCACCAAGGACCCCTTGTATGTTTGGAGTCCCTAAACTTCATAAAGACATAAAGGACCCCCCACTTAGACCAATAGTGGATGGGAGGGCTTCATCTAAATATGTTTGTGCTAAGTTTGTAGATTCTATTATGAAAAAGTATGTTACAACAGAGGAAGTTATTTCTAAGGATTCCTGGTTATTTTTAGACAAGTTAAACACCTTAGATTATAGAATCGAGTATAATTTCCTAACGACAGATGTCAGGGACCTTTACACTAGTATCCCTAATCTTATAAACTAATCCCACCCACTCACACCAATACAAAGAAAAAAAGCCAGTACTTAAAACCAGACTAGTCACACTTCCCACTTCTCCCTTCTAAGAACTAATTCCCTAACTCAAGCCGGACAGCCACTTACAAATTCCTCTCACACTACAAATGCTCTTCACCAGCATGGCAGGACTGCAGCCAAACAAAAGGAAAGCCCAAACAAAGCAAACTCAAGCCAAAAGGTAGACTCTTGGTAGCCATAACACCCAGCCATAAACAAACTCTACAACAAAAGGAGGAAGCTACTACAAGATAAGAAAAAACTAAAAAATTAAATCAAACACCTTAAAATGATCACTGTAAGTAAAAAAAAAAGTAAAAAAAATCAAAGCAAAAAAAATCAGAAAAGAAAAAATAGACTCATCATAAAAATCAATCAAAGACCTTTAGAATATGCTAGAAACTTGGGAGGGAAGAAAGACCCAGATATGCTCAAGTTCAAAGATGATGTGAACATGATCCCATGATCCTACAGACATTGCCAACATACTGGCTGGTTCAGTGAGTGCTCCCTCTCCTCCCCCAAAAGGAGATAGATATACCCCAGATTGCAGCCCCCCCGCCCCTCCCCCCAAACCAATCCAGAACTCTCTTCCAGCAAAACACAGCATCCATGGGACCTGATGGTGTCCCCTCTCTGTGTGCTGTAAAAACAATGCAACCCAAAAAAACCCACAGCTAACCCTCTGCTGGCTACATCTCTTTTACAGGTCACTTACCGTGGGGGAGTGGCCACTGCACAACTACTGTCCTTCTGGCACACTCACTGGCCCTGGTCCCGAAATTACCGCCCATTTTACAAGCCTTAAAGCCTTATCTGCAAAGCCTGCAAAGCCATGGAGAGGATCATAAATAAAGACATAAATAAAGACATAGGAATTTGCAGATCATTTTGGTTTTGTCAAAGGCAGATCAGGCAGATCATGCCTTCTTGACTTGGTTGACTTTTCAGTCACCAAAGCCATTGATGAGGGAAAGGCAGTCCATACCACAGCACCTCGATCGATAAAGTGCCAGCTTGATACTGACCCCACTCATGGTAAAATTGAAAATCATAAATGTTTATTAATATATATCATCAGAAGATGATACAAAACTGCTAGTGACACAGAACCCACAGGGTCAGAGTTGTTGCGCCATGCATGTCAGACTCAAAGCCTGTCACAAGTGGTGTACCACAGGGGCTCAGTCTGCCCACACTTCTTTAGCATCTTACTTTTTTCAAAGTAAGCAAACACAGGAGGGTTATGGCTTGACAAGTTGCAGATGACTGCAAAAACAAATAGTAGTAAAACACACACATGACAGATATCCTCCTTCAGAGGGTCTCACAGAAGCGGATAACTGGTGCCAGAGCATGAACATGGTATTGAGTGGGTTAGTATGAGAATGCGAGAGAAGGGTGCCCCAGAGCAAGAAATTTCATTAGTAGCAGAACTATTGGATATTATATTAACTAATAATGTTATATTTTTTAACAAGTACTATATTCAAACTAAGGGAGTAGCAATGGGTTCCCCATGTGGTTCCAGCTACACAAATCTAGTGATGTCACACTGGAAACATACATATATTCTACAGAACCAGGAATTTCAAAATATTATTAAATTTTACACAAGATACCTGGATGATATCTTTATGCTAATAGATGGAAATAAGAACACGGCACATAGTTTAGTCCAATGGTTAAATAGTACATCAGACTTTCTGTATTTTACATATGCTTTTGAAGAACATTCCATATCTTATTTAGATGTTGAATTAAATAAAAACAGGGAACACAACAACTTGGAAGCTAAGATTTTTAGAAAATCTACTTATTTCAATACCTTCCTACACTACACAAGTGCAAATCCTTTTCATCAGAAGCATTCAGTAGTCTTCTTCTTCTGGCTTTTCCCGGTTAGGGGTCGCCACAGCGGATCACTGTCCGCTCATGATTGGCTGTGGAGTTTTACAGTGTCAAGTTGCCAGCACGGCACCTAACCTTCCACAGAAGGCACACACGCACTCACACCTAGGGCCAATTTAGTGGGTCCAATCCACCTACAGCATGTCTTTGGAGGAAACCGGAGCACCCGTAGGAAACCCACACGACCACAGGGAGGACATGCAGACTCCGCACAGAAGGCACCCCAGCTGAGGATCGAACCAGAGAACCACTTGCTGTGAGGTGGCAATGCTAACCACTTCACCACTGTGGCCACCCTACCTACTGAACAGGACTTCTTTGATGAATGTGTTAATTTAAAAAGGATGTTTCTAAGAAAAGCATACTCTATTAAATTGTTAGATGACCTAATAAAGGAAGTCAAACTTAAAAGAAGTATTGCACAATACAACCCCATATTAAAACAGAATAGACAAATAAATAATGTTGATAACAATATTGATAATAATTTGGTTATGTTATCAACTGAAGAACAAAATAAAGGGGTAAACTTTAATTTAGCATGTATTTTGACCTTTTCTCTGGATATTAAAAATATTAAAAACATTATTATCAAAAATTGGAGTATATTTAAAGAAGACATGTTTTTGACATCCAAAATGGGTGATACTCCTAATTTTGCTTTGAGAAGAGGGTTAAATTTCAAGAACTTATTAGAGAAGCAGAAAAAGATATCCACTTCCAAGATAGGTATGACTCAGTGTGACAACTGTCCCTACTGTAACATAATGGAGCAAGGAATTAGCACAAGCATCAATGGTCAACAAATAACTAGTAAATGTAAATTTAACTGTAACTCTAAGGGACTGGTTGACGTGGCAAAATGCCACGTTTGTCCATCATTCTATATTGGGAAAACAGATTGTAGATTAAGAGATAGAGTGTATGAACACTTGTACAGTATAAATAAACACAAAGAGGAAAATGCTTTAGCAAGGCACATATCTGTTTTCCCAGATCATAAATTCAAGTTTAAGGTCATAGATCAGATTAATATTGACCGTAGGGGTGGCCCCCATTCTCTATTATTAGAGAAATTAGAATTAATTTGTCAAATAAGGCTTAATGCCTACACATACCCTGGCCTTAATGATAAATGTTCTATTATGTGCTTACTAAAATTAAGAAGTTTAGAGAGGTGAATTGTATATTCACACATAAGTATATGTGCATGTAAGTATACTGATTTTCTATTTTTTGTATATATACATGTACATCTTCCTTGTCATTGTGCATTGTTATTTTGTATAAAGATATGCATGATAAGTGGTTAGAGGGTAGAGTATATATATATTTATCTGACCAGAATCAAGATAGTTCAGATGCTTAAAACATAGAATATCTAGTCTTGTATATGTTTAGATTCACAAAGTCATATTCCATAAACATATTTTTATACTTATATGTTTAATAACATGTTTTTACATATAGGTACATATTTAGTTTCAAAAGAATACGTTTTGTATGGAAAACATTTTTGTTGGCTTGCTATAAAATGTTTTAAATAAAATAAATGTTTTAAACAACACAATTAATTTAATACATTCACAATGGATTTGTAATCAAATAAGTTTTTTACTTTAAATATGTAATGAGCAGGTCACCTGATCTTTTGAGAGTTGTATTTAAATCCATGAATTTTAAATTGCATTTTATCTGAGGAAGTCCAACGATTCAGTTAGATGAAAAGCGCTTAATAATAAATTGTGTTGCAGAGTTCGTACAGCTTGGTGGATTTTTATTCCATTGTTTGTTCTTGAGTTTTTGTCATTTTGGCTTAGGGCTGCTTCTGTTTGCCATGTGTTGCATGCTGTCTACATTTGCTCTGGAGCATGCATTAACTGTGCTATTATCACTTGTAGGCATACTTCTGTGCATTTCTGTAACTTCATAGATTTGACAAATCTCAATAGCTTTACTCAACATTAAATCACTGTCATGAAGCAAACTCTTTCTCATAGCAGCACTATTAATACCACACACAAGCCCGTCCTTTAACAACTCATCTTTTCAGTCACCAAACTGGCACATTTTAGCTTTGTTTCTCAGGTCAGAAATAGAGATGCAAATGTTTCCCCTGGTTTCTGATCTTTTGTATAAAACAAATGCCTCTCTAATATAATATTTGCCTGGAGGTTACATATTTCTCTGACTTCAAACACTCGGAGTCTTCAGTTGATTCAGCCTGTACAACAATATGACAGTTTTTACCTTCTCTCTCTCATATACTGCTGGTGCATACACAAATGAACGCTGTCTTTCAATGGCCTCTGACCCGTCTAGATTTAATAAAATGAATGCCCTGGTGCAGGCATCTTTGTCAGAATAAGCTACTTGTATAAAATTTCATACTCTTGCTCAAATATCCTACAATTCTCTGCAATATTCTGATCAAATACAAGTGGTGAGGGCTTTCAAAATCCTTCTGCCATTATTAACACATACCAGTGAAATGTTTTGCAAATATGTCCGAACACACCCACATGCACATATGCCATAAATGTATACCAGTATTTATAACTTTGCTCAGTAGCACAACAAGCCTCTGAACAACAGAACTTTGTGAAATAAGTCTCTTAGGCACTGTAATACTCTTGAAATCAATGTACTATAAGAAATCATCTCTTATTAGTGTAAGAAACATTTCAAATAACTGCACTGTGAGACTAAACTGGGCATAAGAAGCTCGGGGCAAGAAATGGTAGCAGTAACTGCACTTTGTGAATAAACAGTACATGGCACACTGAAACTTCCCCAAATGGCAGTACTTTACTAGATAATTCTTTACAGTGCAAGAAACACTGTGTAATGGCAGCACTTTGTGAATAGACATACCCAGCACAAGAAACTTTTTGAAATGGCTGTACTTTGACTGTACTTCAAGAAATAGTTGCACTTTGTACACAAGTGAACTCTTCGGAGTACATGCACAGTAATAAGCACACTCTGTCAGCCCTTTTACACATTTTGAGATACTTTGAATAACTCTAGTTATGCCCTTGATACAATACAGAGTAGTAGTTATGCCAAAACACAGCACTTTGCCAAAGAAGTGCAGTCACCTTTCTTTATTTATGCTTAATGTGCCCTTTTTGCCCTTATTATATACGTTTTGCTCATTTAATCTCTTTTCATGCCCATTGTACTTTTCTTGTGCTTGTTCTACTCTAAGCATGCCTGTTTTGCATTAAACACACTCATTTTGCTTTTCTGTTAATCATTTTATCACATACCTTAATTTTAAACATTTTGCTTAATCAAAAAAGCCTTTTGTGCCTCTCACTTATTTAATAATGCAGTTTGTGCCCTTGTAATGCTCCATTTGTATCTGTTTTGTAAAATAAATTGATCATGCACATTTTCATTACCTTTGGTTCTTTTCTGGCTCTTTTTCTTTTTTCTTTTTTTTTTTTGTTTCTCTTAGTTTACCTTCACTGTTATCTCTGCACCTCGTACCTTTGGATATCAATCTCTGGAATCCCAGTCCTGACACCATGTCACTCATCTAGTCAGAATGTAATAGATGACTCTTTGTGGATTCTGTTCAAGCAGCTTTATTATGTACAAACACATCATGATTGAAGCTTAACTTTAATTTAGGTGACCTTATATACAAATTAGCTATTACAATCATACATGCTCACTCTCTGTCTGCCCTCTCAAAATGGCACTGGGTATAGCACGTGTCTGCTATTTATATATGTATGTTCAGTCACTTGCTTTGTAAAGATACATCACACACTCTGCTTTACAGTTATCCTGGGACTTTTATTATTGGGACAATTACTGCTATGTTTATAAAAACATGCTGAA
>NC_056731.1:1299984650-1300129650 GCF_019279795.1 Protopterus annectens
GTTAAAATAAAAGGATGATTTCTAAAGGTGACAGTAGGTCACTTAGAAAATGAACCGAGCAATGTATTTTGTTTTGGGGTGTATTCTGTAAATAGCAATAAGTAAATGCAAAATTACGGCCACTATAAACATATGACAGGCGCTGCCTGGTTCATTTTTGTGAAGAAAACAAGTAATTCCTCAGATTTACATGTCAACTTGTTTTCAAAGACGTGGCAACCTATATATGACACATCCTGGAGGGAGCAGGGCTTGGAAATGAGCCGCTTCTCCTGTTCGGAATGTGGTTGCAATAATACGTAAGGACCCAAAAAGCAGTAACAGGGAGTTTCAAAGAAGAAAGGAGGGTCCGCTCAATATCAAGCACAATTTAAGAAAATAGACTAACTATATGCTCCCTACATGTGCTTTCCTCTCTCCACTCTGACAGTCATGATAAGGTTTGCAACGTCTACGTCTTCACTTTCCTCAGCTATTTAACTTCAGACAGTTGGTTCTGAGAATCATTCAAAAAGGCTACAACTGCCAATGTGATTCCCCTCCCCCTTTGTGAGGGATTCTTCTTCGTCTAACCAATCAAACTCCCAGTTCTAGCCAATTCTAGATTAGATGCTGTATCAGAAGGTTGTAGAACCTGCTCCCAAAAATGTAATATAGTAAGGATTTCATTGAGATATTCCCCATGCAGAGAAGGATGGAAGGAACAGAAAAACCTGTCCTAGACCTTCTTTTTAAACTTTCATGTCACATGTAAATTCTCAAATATTTCAGGTATTGTTTTAAGTTTTTCTTTGTTTGTTTTCAGTTTTGTACTTTGCTCTTTGGTTTGTCAACAGCTTAAAGAGTGTTTACAGAGTTCCTGGTTCCAGTAATAGCACATTGCTGGTTACAGGGCACTCACATTTTTCCATATTTAGATAACTACTTTAATTTTGTACATTTTTTCACATGCTGTCAAGATCTCTGACTTGGGTAAATAAAAAAAAATCAAAGTCCGGGTCGCAAACTTCAAATGATTAAAAAATATGAAGCTGTGAAAATTGCACATCAGTTTTAATTAACTATACTAATATTTTCATCTATATTATGCATACCCCCAGGTTCAGCAAGCCCTGCATGGTGTGCAGGAACAGTGCAGGAGCTCCAGGAGGCAATATGTCCGCCGGGCGATCCAGGAATAAGCTGCAGGGACATGCATGAGTGCTCCTGCACTAGTCCTGCATGGACTCAGCTCCTGTAAGCAAATTACACCATTTGCAGGTGAAAACCATGCAAATGAGGTGAATTTGTAATCCAGGAAGCTGTCAGCCGGCAGTGCAGGACTAGTGTAGTGTGTAGAAATGTACTCTGTTAGTAACCGAGTACATTTCTGCAAACTACAAAACGGAGCCATGACAGCTACAAATAAAGGGTGTATATAACGTGTAAAGCATGCCAGTGGCCAAATATATGGCCAGTGGCATGGAAAACAGTTAAAAAAATATATGTTTTTTTAGCCGATTTTGGCTGTTTAAGTGTAGGGCAGCGGAGCACAAATTGGATCAGGCGAAAAATTAAAAAAAACCTGAAATAAGCATTCCAACCAAAATCACTATTTTGTGATTATACTCAATGGCAGGCAGAAGACAAGATGGTCAGTGAATAGTGGTTGCTAAGGGTGGAGGCTCAGTGTGGGACCTGTAACTATGCATCAGCAGGCAATCCTATGCAAATGATACTGAATTTCAGATCTGAATACAGATTTCCCTTCAGTGCTAGTCAGCACCCAACAGTGTAAGTGCAGGAATAGCTAGGTGCAATTATAGGAGTTAGCTGACATAATAAGGGGGTGTGCCAGGTACACTGTAAGCGGATTGGGGCCCTGTGGCTCAGGATTGCCCATAGCTTAGCAGAGCTAATCAAGGGGTGTGTGTCTGAGGCTGCCTAGCACTCTTTACATTGTCTAAGTGGGTGCACGCCATGCTCCAGGTTTTAAAGGAAAAAAAAAAAGTAAACCAGGAAATATCAGCTCTGTGCACATTTGAGCACTGTGTTTGTGCAGTGCGCCCCCGGGCTTAAACAGGAAGGCAGTGGGAAGGGAAAACAGCAGTAGGAAGGTAATCAGGGAGAACTAGCATAGCTGGCAGGTGAAATGTATCAGAATCAGCCAATTACACAGGCAGCAAACCAGCCCAGAACACTACTATAAACTATGCAAACACCTTTTCCTCTGTTTTTTCCCACATACTCTACACCACCAGTGTATACAAGCGGTGAAATTTTAACAAACAAAAGCCACAAAATGACAGGGGCTGCAGTAGCTATCATATCATGTGGAAGAGGCTGAGGGTGGTGAGGATGAGAATGCTGTTGACCAACCCACATTGAGGAGATGGAGAACAGTGTACAGACCCAGTGTAACCTACTATGGGCTACATAAGCTGGAGATGGTGGAGCACTATAGGGTGGACAGGGACCTCCTACAGCAAATTGTTGAGCTGTGCCGGCCATGCCTAACACACAGGACTAACAGGGAACCCATCCAAATGGATACCATGGTATGTGTAGGCCTAAGAATACTAGCCACAGGTACCTTCCAAAGGCCAACTGTGGATATGATGGGGATCTTACAGGCATCAGCATCCAGGGTACTCCAACAGTTCCTAGATGCCATGTCAGCACATGCCGGTGAGCACATATACTTCCCCAACACCCGCAAGGCATTGGCCAGTAATATGCATCTATTCCACCAAATAGCAGAATACCCTGAGGTAGTGGGTGCTATAAACTGTACGCACATATGCATCAAAACACCACCCGGTGAACGGGGTATGGTCTATATCGACTGCAAAGGCTTCCCATCCATCAACTGCCAGGTCATGTGCGATGCCCAGGGTATAATAATGAATGTGTGTGCTGGCTGCCCTGGAAGCTATCATGATTCCCACATCTGGCATCTGACACAGCTTCACGTTCACCTAGTGGGGGATGCTGGTTACACACTGCAGCTGTGGCTGATGACACCTATCAGAAATGTACACAGACGGGAACAAGAACTCCATAATGAGGCACATGCACAGACCAGAATTATAATAGAGCATGTGTTTGGGATGCTCAAGTCACGGTTCCGGTGCCTGGACACATCTGGTGGAGCCTTGCAGTACTCACCAGCTACATGTACTCAAATTGTCATTATATGTGCCATGCTACACAATATAATCCTGTTAAAACAGCTGCAGCAGGAACAACACAGGGCAGGGCCACACAGCCCACCACCATTTCCAAGGCTTGCACAGGCACAAAGTGACTCGGAGGAGGAACAACCTGAGCCTACCTCAATAGGCAGAAGGAGGCATGCCCAGTATGCCCTGGCCTTGGCAAAGAGGCAATGCATAGCACATACACTTGACAAAGGAGGGACTCAGGGAGTGACACCTCTCTCTGACTTGCACATACAGTAAATGGGATGCCAAACATGACACTACCTGTGCTCAACCATGTACAGGGAGTGTACTATGTGCATCCGACATAGGCAGCCCTCCAGCACCATCCTCAATTCCCGGCACACCCACAAGGTACATCACTCTTCTTACCAATTGCTGAATAGAATAGTATGTATTGCTACTTGTATCTATGGTATGGATGTGAGCATGCAAGGGAATCAGGTGGCTGAATGGGATGCCAGCAAATAGTAGACACCTGTAGTGGCAGCCTGTGATCTGTAACAAATACTGGTGTCACCATAGTAGCCAGTACTACACATGGTGACAAAACCCACTGCAGGAAATGCGCTGGGCCACATATGTGTCCATATGACACACACATGCCACTCAGGGAGGTTCACATACCCAACAACAGTCTCAGCCAGCAGGACGGGTGTAGACAAACATAAACAAAGGCAGTGCTAATGCCTCTGAATGATGGCTATGGGTAATCCCCCAGGCCTACACAGACAGACTACATCAGGTCAGGCAGTGGGATGTTAGTTCTGAAGGGTAACAAGTCAGAAACTGATATGTAGGTCAATCAAACCTAAGACCTGTTGTACACTGATATGCTTCTAGTCAGCATGATAGGTTACAATACATAATGAAATGGAGTACCTGACATACCAGTACAGTCATAGCAAATGTGTACAAGTGTCAGGTGTGCCCCCCCAATCCTATGTAGAAATGTAGAAACAGTCAGGTGTGCCCACCTCAATCCTGTGTAGAAATGTAGAAACAGTCAGGTGTTCCCCACCCCCGATCCTATGTAGAAATGTAGTAACAGTCTGGTGTGCCCCACCTAATCTGATGTAGACACATTGTAACAGTCAGGTGTGCCCCCTCCCCCCGCAATCCTATGTAGAATTGTAGAAACAGTCCGGTGTGCCCCCTAATCCTATTTAGAAATGTAGTAACAGTCTGGTGTGCCCCCCAATCTGATGTAGACACATTGTAATAGTCAGGTGTGCACCGCCCAATCCTCTGTAGAAATGTAGTAACAGTCAGGTGTGCCCCCCCTCCAATCCGATGCAGAAATGTAGTAACATGTATGTGTAGGCATAATACCAGTAGAGCACAGATGACCTGAGGTGGCCAAGGTAGCAGGATAGATTGTAGCATTTGTACAATATGCAGGTATGCATGTGTTAGGTTGGCGTGTGTTTCATATTGTGTGTGAGTGGTCAGTATGTATGCATGTTGAAATTTGACCTGGTGGCCATTGCCCACTACTGCCGTTGACAGGGTCAAGTCCTCACAACTGCAATGCCAAAGACAATGCTCCCCAGTATAACACATTCTAGCAGTAAGCCATTGTAAATGGAAATGTATGGCGGTAATATGTGTTACCATCTGAAAGATGGACATGGCTTGACTGTTGGGCTAGATATACAAGCAGTACACAGGGAGAAGTACCTCAAACATGCAGTGTATAATGTGTAACCGTGAAATGGACATGCCCTTGGAATTGTACATACAGGTATGCATCACATTATCTGGGCTTGTAGTAGGGAATACCGATGTCGTCTGGCCGAACACTTGCAGATTACAAAGGTGATAGGACTAATGTATTGAGAAACAACTGATGTTGCTGCACAGGCCAGCATAACTGCAATGCCCCATGCAAATATGTGAGTCAGATGCAAATAGTTTCCATAGCACACATGCACCCAGCTCACCCAACCACCACCCACAGGTACCTCTCCAGTCTTATCCCTGATGTTGGGAATGGGTACAATATGACTCCCACCTGTGTATGGCAATAGCAAAGGAATGCAGCATGCAGTGCAAGTGTCCCATGCAGGTGTGTCCCTAGCCAACATCCACACCACCTGATCAATACTGATAGAAAGTATTGGCATGAACACCTAGCACATCTACCCTGTCACCCCATGGGAATATACTGTATGGCAGTCTGGTACTGTAGGACGGACAGAATGCAATGGCCTGCTACAGCTGGCCTGCATAGCCACCAAATGGCCTACAGGCCTCTGCCAAAGGCCTGTATCTCACATGTACTGCCAATGTATGTTATGTCATGTACACCCAAATAACAACACAAAACACTCCACATAGCCCATATGCAAGGCCAAGTGGACAAACCACAGTAACATGTCCACCATGCCCCACTGCACGAACTGTGGACAAATGTCAAAACACAGCTGTGATGAGGTGATAACTATAGGGAAAGTATCAGAGAATGTTTGCATAATGTATGGAAGAGGATAGAATAATAGAGGGGGTGGGTGGGAGCATGGCCAGCATGGAATGTGCAAAGTCCTAAAACAGCTGTGTGCACATACTATCCCTGGCTGCAAACACAAAAATGGGTGGCTACAAACCTACCCGTACACCACAGTAGGGGTAATGCCCTGACTTATGACCCCTGCTTCTGGGTAACCTGTGTGAATCTGTATAGGTGTGAGGTATTGCCACAGCAAGATAAGGCCATACTATCACATCGATGGATGTACAAGTATAGGATCCTCTGCCATCACTGTACCAAGGTGCTGAACTGGTTACACAGACCCAGTAGCAAGTGTCTGCAGCTCCCCCTCCAGAATGGCATAACTTTCCAGGAATATGTAGGCATTTGTCCGCAATACTGGACACAGCTGCATTCATCCTGTGTTTCCCCCCAGGACATCATTGCAAGCAAAAATGTCTATCTGACAGTACTTGAGAACATATAATACATCACAGTGTATAACAGTACACATGTCTGAATATCTCTGCTAACACTAGTACCATGTAGCAGAAGCAGAACAGACACAATCACCTACAGTACCCACTATCCCTTGCACAGTCTGACCCCATATTGCCAAATGATCTACCGATACCCTGCAGAAACAGTTTGCTAGCTGTAGGCGTAGAACACAAAAGTCTACACTGGAGTACAATCCACCTGGAATGGATCCACACATTCAATACAGAAGGGCATACTGGGAATGCTCACACACTTAGAGAAATGAAGGCAATGTCAGACAACAACATACTGAAAGGTCATACTGGGCATGCTCACACACTTAAACAAATGAAGCCCATGTTTGCCAACAACAGTGGACCATACATATCTGACAGTTGCAGATGTTAGTGCATACACTCCTCAGTATGCACCAGTCATGCTTTGCGCACACATTGGATAGGAATACACACATATATACAAGGACAACACACTATAATATGCCAAAACTACACTTACAGAGATGCATGGAAGAGAGTGACAGTGACAAAGAGCCTTCCATCATGAGGCCTGTCCCACCCAGCACACAGCCAAATGGCTACAACCACATGATGTGTAAATGTCACTCATCATAGAAATTAGCCACTGGTATCCATCAGCATCAAAGACTCTGTGGTGCTAGTGCTAGCTGTGCAACGTGACTGTACAAGGCAGTAGTCATCTAGCAGTTGTATATACGTACCTGTGGAATATAAACCTGCGTGTGCCTGAGTGTGTTGTGTCTACCTCTAGATGTATGGGTTATGGCCCATGCACACACACTGCCCTCTCCATAGCCCTACTATGGAAAGCCTACTGATGTCAGTCACTGTTAAATACACATTTGGGGAAAGAATAGCTCAGTAATCTCTGTGATGTGTCTTATAACTGCATAATGCTGTAGTGTGATAAAATAATTAGGTAGGAGTTCTAATCTCAGAACATGTCAAGTGTGTGTCTCTGTCTGTGTTGGGAGCAATGCTTGTTAGGCTAGTCACACTCATTACAATTCAAATGCCCTACTTTGGCAAGCCTGCTGATGTCATTCACTTTGAAATACACCTTTGGGAAAGGAGTAGCCCAGTAATCTCTGTGATGCATCCTATGACTGCATAATGCTGTAGTGTGATAAACTAAAGAGATAGGCGTTCTAAGCCCAGACATGGCAACTATGTGTGTGTGTGTGTGTGTTTGTGTGTGTGGGTGTGTGCCTCTCTGTGTAGGAAGGAATGCTTTTTAGGCTAGTCACACTCACTACAATTCAAATGCCCTACTTTGGCAAATGTCATTCACTTTGAAATACACCTTTGGGGAAGAAGTACTCCAGTAATCTCTGTGTCACATCCTATAACAGCATAATACTGCAGTGTACTATAGTAGTGTGATAGGGGTTCTATTCCCAGAAATGGCAAGTGTGTTTGTCTGCCTGTGTAGGGTGCAATGCTTTTAAGGCCATTCACAGTCACTACAACCTCCATTGACCTACTTTGGCAAGCCTGCTGATGTCATTCCCAGTGAAATACACCTTTGGTGAATGAGTACTCCAGTAATCTCCATGGCACGTCCTATAACAGTGTGATATAGTAGTGTGGTAGGGGTTCTATTCCCAGACATGGTAAGTGTGGATGTTTGCATGTGTGTTTTTCTGTGTAGGGTGCAATGCTTTTGAGGCCATTCACAGTCACTACAACCTCCATTGACCTTCTTTGGCAAGCCTGCTGATGTAATTCCCAATGAAATACACCTTTGGGAAAGGAGTAGTCCAGTAATCTCCAATGCACATCCTATAACTGCATAATGCTGTAGTGTGATAAACTAGTTAGGTAGGAGTTCTAATCACAGACATGGCAAGTGTGTGTCTGTGTTTCTCATTCGTATCCTGTGTAGAGGTGGCTGTGAGTATGTAAAATCTGGACTCATTGTGGAGTCGGTTTTGCAAATTTCTTATATGGCGGTCCTATTATATGTCACAATGTCCACCTTACAAAGATAACAGATGTCAAATAGCTGAGAGGCTGAGCTCCCAATCCATACCCCTACATGTGACATCAAGGCCTGGCAAACAAAGTAAGCAACCCTTGTATTACCCAGAGAACACCCTCAACCCATGTTTCATACACAAACGTACTTGCCTAGGCAACAACCCCTATGTTGGTAGTACTCTTCATATTGCCAACAGATAGTAACCATTGTGTGATTGCAGTGGACTACAGAGGCCATGGCACCTGGTTCATCACTACAATAGACACATAATTGCAGAAAGTGAGCCTTCACTATGTTACCCACTGGATGCCTTCAACAACTGTGTTACAATCAAATTTGACCCACATAGGACATACCATACCTTAAACACATGCCCTGTACGGACAGATGCCACTGACACCAGGGAATACCTGTATCATGGTATCAATGTAGGTGCAGGGTCAACCTGATGTCCATTACCAGTTCCCACCACATGAGGCCAGGGATGGCACATCTGATGATAACAGTCTGTGTACACAATATGGGCCAGAGACCCCAGGTACAGTTCCACATGTCACTGTACTTGCATGTGGGATGTGTGCAGATCCCAGACACTGTCCATGTCATGGTCTATAGAACACATACATGGCAAGAATTGCACAGCACTGGCCACACACAGTAGTAACCCAGATGACTGGATGATGAATACAATACCCACCTGTGTGGGCCAATCCAGACACTACACCCCTGAGCCACACTGCAGACCATTGTCATGTGGCCTGATGCCAAGGTATACACTTCACCTAGCCTTGTATAGCCTTCTGGCACAGTCAACCACTACACACCCATGGAGCAATGCACCCATGCATATCAGTACTGGTACCCTGTGTCTGTATGTGTGGTGTATGATGATTTCAACCACATTCACACTCACTACAACTCCCATTGGCCTACTGAAGCATGCTGTCTAATGTCACACACCTTCACATACCCTTTGCCCATATAACCTCCGGATAACCCCCGTGGTGCATGTGATACCTGCGCATTACTGTATTGTGGCAAACTAACTAGTGAGGAAGTCTATTCCTGACTCTGCCAGGTGTCTCAATGTGTGTGAGTCCCTGAAAGAGAGTGGATGTGTTGATGTTGACACCTATTCATGCGGACAGGCATATGTAATACACCTACTGTATCACTACTATATCACTGTTGCAGATGTCACTCACCATCACATATACCTTTGGATAGCTCCCCAACATGTAAGCTATGTGGTGCATGCAATAACTGCATAGACATGTGATAGCAATACGTATTCAGTCAAGGGTTTGAAACCCCATACTGGTAGGTGTGTGACACAAACATGCTTAGGTTTTACTCTCCCACCCCCTCCCTGACTTACTTTGTCTCTGTCTGTCTCTATCACTTCCTCTCTGGTTAATATGGAGAAGTACACTTGCTTTGCTTAGGCAGCAGCTTGTGTTTTGTAAGTGATGCTCATGATCAGCTGATGGCCTCTGCATGAATTGCACTCCTCCACTAGCTGATTGCATGTGGAACAGCTGTGGTAACATTCCCATAGCCAATTGCATGGAAACACACTTAGGTATCTAGGAACATCATGTTGGTGTTGGGCCTTTTCATTCATTGTGAGCAGGGCCTCAATCTGGTGTTTGGCAAACAGCATTACAGATGGTTTTGGGATATACCTCTAACAACATAGACTTTGGAAACAGGGCAACAGAATGTAAGTGTTGCTATTCTGCATTTGGAGTAATGTTGGTTTAACAGGGTGTGTATGGCTATGGCTGGTCTACATGTTTAATACGAGTCATGACAGTGTTATGTTTTTTGAGGAAATTCCCATCTGTAGGGTTATCTGCAGGCTGGGCAGTGTGTGGAGCCTTTTGCTTCTTGTGGTGCTCACAGAACACTTATCTGAGAACTGCAGAAGCATAGTGTGAGGATTGCAGTCAGTACATGGTGACAGCCATGAGAGTTACTGACTTCATATACTCATAGGACATATGTCACAACAAACCCTGGTACGACAGCAAATGTATGAGGTTATCATAGCAGCATGCCAATATTGGGCAAGTGTTCATAGCTCCAGCCACAAGTCTGTCAACCTATGTACATATGTCATGCAGTAAGAGCTGCATATGTTCTATACACCATTATTTATTCACATGATATCTGATAACAAGCCTTTCACATATCAGACTGTTATACATGTTATATATAGTATGGGTTGTTTCTGAGGACATAATTTGGGCATTCTGTGAATGAGTGTACAGTACTGGGGTTTTTGTACTTAGGATGATTGTTGACAGCATGTGGCTTGTGCATACATACCTTGGGCTGTGCACAAACTGTGGTAGATGCCATTGTTCTTGGTCCTGTTCTATCTGATGTTACATGCTGCTCCAGTGTATGATACCTTATTGGTACACATGTCTGTAGGGCCAGACACACACGTGTCCCATACCACAGACAGTCATCGGATCACACTGTGTCATGACCCAGTGTATGTAGAGTTAGTGTGTGAGTGGCACATATGAAGATGGTGTTTATTAGACAGTCCATATTGTGTCATATTAAGCTTGTGTACCATATGTGGCTGTGGCTGTGTTTACATTGGCTGTGGATATGCACATTCTCACAGATGTCTGTTATTCTGTGCTGTGACATGCATGTAGAGCCTGCTATAATCGCAGGTATATGTGCATTCCCCCATACAAAATGTAGTCCAGTGTTGTGGCAGTCTGCCGTAGTTTGCACAATGCTTTGTGACATGCCTAGCAGCCTAGTGTAATTACCCAGTGTGCTGTCATGTCCAGTTATTGGCAAGACATACTGCTGCCAGGACACCATAACTGTTGTGTATTTCTGATAAAGCAGTGGAACTCTGTACAGATGTATGTCACTAACTACTGTGTAGTATGTGGCCATGTGATCTTTGCATCCCCGGTATTATGTGTCAGGACAGACTGACGTGTGTGCATGCATAAACTGTGTGAGCATATGTAGTACAGTATTTATGTGATATACTCATGTACATGGCTATTAACATCCACATTGGGAAGCGTGGTCCACATGTCTCGCATTTAGGGGATACGTTTACACCTCTGGACTGATCACTGAGTTCCAGACTGTCCACATATATTTGGTCATATCTCTGCTGTAGTGCACAGGATCATTACTGTGCTAGCAGTGGTACTGTACTATGATGTCCTTAGGATCTATCAGTAGCCAAAGGTGCACATGTCAAAAGCAGAAGTGACCTCCCATACACAACATGTCTGTTAAGACAACCCCTATTACAGTAGCAACAGTCTACATGCATACCTGCAATACATACATGACATCCCCTTGCACTAAAAGGTTGTGACTATTGGTGCTGAAGTAGGACTCCACTCCATGTTCTGGACATATGGTAAACATATGTATGTATGTATATATGTATATGTACATATATATATATATATATATATATATATATATATATATATATATATATATATATATATATATATACATATATCTATATAGATATATACACTTATACATATCTACATACATATATGGGAATATATATATATATATATATATATATATATATATATATATATATATATATATATATGTATGTACATGTATATATATATATATATATATATATATATATATATATATATATATATATATATATATATATATATATATATATATATATATATATATATATCTTGATATGCATGTATGCACATCCTATGCTTATAGATATACCTATTTATGTTGATATATATATATATGTAGATATCTATAACTATATGTGCATGTGTATCTCTATATGTGTAGACCTATATTGCTGTGTATATGTATATATTCAAGTGTTTATATGTATATATATATCTATATATATATATATATATATATATATATATATATATATATATATATACATATACATGTACATACATTATATACACAAAGATATTTGCAAATTGCCGTATATATGATGCACTATACAGATGTGTAGATAGACATATGTATGAATATACATGTGTATGTACATGTAGGCATATATCAACATATGTATATGTATATATCCATATTCCTGCCATGTGTAAACATTATGGTTGTGTATACCTTCCCAGATGTATCTCACCGTATGTATCTGATATGTGTACATTTTGATATAACAACATATGTGATGCAACAATAATATCAATAACAAGTACTACACAATTGTGGAAGTCAATGCAATTGTTCAATATGTGTATTGGCAGATATATTGGAAAAACAACAACTATCTTCACAATAGTTATGGCATAGTGGTTAACTGTTGTGATTATAGTATACATGGTCCTGGGTTAAAGGACTGTGTATTTTGCTGCTGGGCAGAACAAGGGCTTTTGGATACAGAGTGGTTAAGGTGGTTTTGAGCAGCTTTAACTGCATTTGCATAGGTTTGTGTGAAGCTAAGCAGTGGTAATCTATGGTTAACCATACAGGTGCTTACACCATGTAGGCTTTGCTTACTAGTGTGCAAATCTTCTTAGCTGTTATATTGCAGCAATGCTGACACCTGCTAAGCATGGCTTAGCCCTGGTAACCAGTGCTCAACACCCAGTCTGATAACATATCAGGGTAACCACATCTGTAATAAATGTAAGTAATGCCATGTACAATGCATGCATCTATGTGCCGTCATTACAGTAGCAAGAAGTTTGAGTGTCATTTCTTGGTCACACAAGTATATAAGACCTGTATAGTACTGTTATCCATGTGAATGTGCTACATATAGGTGTAGTAACCCAGGGTACATGCTGTCACACTGGCATGTAGTGTATCATGGTGGTACTACTGTTGACAGGCTTGACTAGGCAAGAGTAGAGTGCTAAATGTAGTACTGACAACAAGCACACCTGAAGGGCCTCACTGTCATGTTCCTGGTGTGTGAGCTGTGGCACAGTATATATCCCCTACTGGATAGTGATCTGACATGTGGAATTTAACTGTAGACTACCATCTGTACAGCACATGTCAGAAAGAGATTCCAACATGTAATAATGGCATACATATTGTTGTCAAATGTCAATCTGTCGACACATTCATCCGACTGCATAGCTACTTGCCAAGTTGATGTCTGTCAGTCCCTGTACAGATGTGCAGATGGCAGGTATCCAGCTTGGATAAGTTCAGGCAACCTATGATTGATTGTCACTGACATGTCTGCTCAGCTGTGTAATAACTGGTACCTATAGTAGGCAACACCCTCTACACACCACATGCCATTGGTACCTCCACTACACTACTACAGTCAACAGAACATGCTTGGGTATAGGTCTCCATCACAGACACTAACCATGTGTTGTAATACGTGTTGCATATATGTCAACTGGATCACCTTAGTGGCCATTTGCAGGAGGCGCCCAGAGGATTGGCTGATGCATGTCACTCTCACCCGGAGGGTTACCACAGTGGTGTCTGTCGATAGATTGCCTGCTGGCATATGGGAGGTGGCATGATACCACTGTACACACATCCCCTACACAACCTATCTCTCCATGGACAATAGCTAGGAAGACAGCTATGACCACCTGTGATGCACCCCAGTACTGACACATGTGTACGTGTGCATTACTGAGGATAGCAGTATCTGTGTGTTAGTACACCTGTAGTTGGGAATTCTATGAGGGCTTTCACAACCACTGCAACACCCATTGCCATAGTCAGATGTGGCTGCTGCTGTATCAGAAATTACATGTTCTCTGTTATGCTCATCTGCCTAATGGCTACATGAGCCTTGCAGTACCAGCACAACAGTGCTGTACAAATGGGTTGATAGGCATGAGATACCCATTGAGTTCTGGCAAGTGTTTGTATGTGTGCATGTCTGTATATCTGTAGGGTACAGCATTCCGAGGCCACATACTCCTATTATAATATGCATTGCCACACTGTAGTATGGATACTGTTGTTGCTGCCCATAGGTGGGGCATGACAATGCAACAACCTACTATGCCCGTGGCATGTGCATTAGATGTATATCCCTGTAGTACCACTGTTGGGATATACAATGGGTTGTATCGCAGTCGTGAGCAATGTGTTATGTTGGGTATTTCAGAGTGTCATCATGGGTTCCAGTGAGTATAATATCCACTGTGGGATGTGGATGCTGTGTACACTGTCATTACACCATAGTACACCTGGTATATGTCCCATGTACCACTTTATGTTGACCACTGTCACCATCAACCATACAGGTAACTGATGCCACAATCCAGCCCAGTTATGCATGTGCTGTGTACAGCCTACCTGTAACACATTGTACACATGGACAAGTTAGTACCTATAGGCCCAGGTCTCCCGGATGTGTGTCTGTCTGTTATGTGTCTGTTAATGTGTATATGATGGTATGCCACACTATGTATTGTCCATATACAACCATTACATCCTCCTTTGTCATTCTGTACATGTCTGGTGATGTTCTGCATGCAACATGTAACCTGGAACACACCTCACCCTAAACGTTGTGTAGTATCACTGTTGGGATACACAATGGATTATATCACAGTCATGAGCAATGTGTTATGTTGGGTATTTCAGAGTGTCATCATGGGTTCCAGTGAGTATAATATCCACTGTGGGATGTGGGTGCTGTGTACACTGTCATTACACCATAGTACACCTGGTATATGTCCCATGTACCACTTTACGTTGACCACTGTCACCATCAACCATACAGGTAACTGATACCACAATCCAGCCCAGTTATGCATGTGCTGTGTACAGCCTACCTGTAATACATTGCACACATGGACAAGTTAGTTAGCACCAATAGGCCCAGGTCTCCCGGATGTGTGTCTGTCTGTTATGTGTCTGTTAATGTGTATATGATGGTATGCCACACTATGTATTGTCCATATACAACCATTACATCCCCCTTTGCCATACAGTACATGTCTGGGGATGCTCTGCTTGTAACATGTAACCTGGAACACACCTCACCCTAAACGCTGTGTGGTGTGTGCAATGAAAGCCACACAGATCAGTATCACTAGATACCTAGGTAGGGGTCCAGTCCCAGTGTTGCCAAGTAAAAGTGTGCGTATATGTGGATGGTTCTACATCAGGTTGCTGCTGATGATACATGTCTCAGTGGGTCACCTGTCCATGTTGCACAGGCGATAACTGTTATACAAACCTGTGACATGTGTTTAACTGTGCCCTGGATATGTCACAGCCATGGTGTCACCACAGTGCCATACCCCTTGTTGAATATGACTGCAGACCATCCTCCTGCTGACACATGTACACCTACAACATAAATAGATAACATTATGGACACCACAATCACCCAGTGTTACTAACATTTATAATGCATCATTGTTAGATGGCTACACTAAATTACATGTATGCATTAAGCATTACTCCTGACAAAATGTTACACTGCAGTACATTGGTACACAGTAGTACAGTCACCGTGTGCATCAGAACCATATTAGTGTGTCCCTGCATCGATGATATGGATGACAGGGATGTGATGCAGGTATCATGGTATGCACAGGGTGTGTTGTTGGTTTGCCAGAGGCCGAGGGAGTGGCATACATTTGACACCATGTGTGTGGGTGAGGGGTGTAATTAGTTTAACTGGGCATGGTGATGTAGTGTGTGTAGGTATGGGGTTGCCCTAGATGTGTCCGTATAGTGTGTGGATATGCATGCACACAGTTTTGCCATGTGGATGCCCTATAAAAGTGTTTTGTGGACAGCTGCAGACCATACCTGGCAGGGTGTGCAGTTCACCGTCTCCGGCAAAGGACACATGGACTGTGTCTGCCAGGGGTTCCATGGGCACGTCCAGGTCATGGCTCAATGTGCTACTCTACCCTGATGATGAGAGATGTCTGTTGGAACCAGGTCCCTCCTGGGACTGGCCAGGACCACGTGCTTGTGGCCTGTTGTGGTGTGGTGTGAACAGATTCCCCCCTGCAGTGCTGGGGCTGGTACTGCCACTACGGGAGCACCTTGGTGTCCTAGCATGTCCACGTTGACTGCCAGCTGTTGCTGTTGCTGGCCTACATCCACGCGGCCATTGCCCCACTCCCACCACATGTTCAAGCACGGACAAACCATGGTCGATGAGGCCCACTATCTCACCAAACTGTCTATGCATGACCTCGTTCTGAGCATGGAGGGCATTAGACAGTTGATGGAATTGTCACTTGCAGATGTGATAACAGCCCTCTGCAGCCTCAGGCCCTGTCTGGTGTACAGTTCCATATGTGCCTGCGTCCCCATGACAGCCTGAAACATGCACCTGTTGGTACCAGCTGTGGAGCTTCTGCTAGAGGCATGATGACCAGCGGCCCTACCACAAACACCCTGGTACATCCGCCTATGTGGTGCCCTGTCAGACATCTGGCTATGCCTGCTGTGACCAGAAACAGTAGGCATGGATACTACACTCTCTTGTGCACTGACACCAACTGCCAACTGTCCCTCTGCTATGGCCACTGGTGATGGGGTATGTATAGCCACTGAAACTGTGTGCAGGGTTGGGGTGGCTAAGAGGGGGATGTCAAATGATTGCACAGTTTCAGCCCCTGACAACCCCACCTGTGCCTCAACAGTACTATCATTATCTTCGGTGTCTATATGGACACCAACATCAGATTGCATGCAGGAGGGACCCTGACTCACCTCACCACCTGTGAGGGAAAACCTGGACAGCATTGCAAGCAGTAAATACACACACACACACACACACACACACACACACACACACACACACACACACACACACACACATTCCACCTTAATACCTACCTATCCATGATTTTACAGACAGTCCCACATTTATTCCCATATGTTCCCCATGCTGCATCACACTTGGTAAAATACACTCATTAATATCACTCATTAATGTATCATGTCTCTAAATGCCTAGACAAGTGATCCATTACCTCCTTGACCTGAGTGGAGTAGGTTTGACATGGCCTCACTGCTGTCATTCAGTGTTCACCCTATGTATGTCCGGACATCGTGAGCATGGCACCTATATGTAAGGGGCTACTATGTTTACTCCATAATGTCATGCACTGGAGTGTCATGTGTAAGTATTGCTCAGTACATGCCAGATATGCTGCTCAATCAACTTATCATCTGACAACTGTAATATATGGATACACTCCCTGGTGTTGTCTAGTAATTTTCCAATGCATCTGCAGTGCTGCATACATGGGTTGTCATTCACCTCTCTGCTGAATGCGATATTAAGGTTATACCTAGTGTCTACTTTCCCTCCCAATGCATGTTCCTTGCTACAGACCTTATTATACTATCAGCTGTCCTGTCATTACATATCAGACAAGTATTCCTGGTGTGACATGTGTCAGTCCATGCCCATGTACTGCATGATCCCAAAGGGAAGCACTGCCGTATGAACAACCCCACAATCACACATGTGCATACATAGTCACCCATACAAACACACACACATGCACACACACACATCCTATATGCATCGACCTCCCTCCACTCCACCAGATTGAACCTACAGACAAAATAACCACACACACACACACACACACACACACACACACACACACACACACACACACACACACACACACACACAGGTGAGGTTGCACAAAGATAGTACATACAGTACTCCCATTACCCATCTGTCAACATGCATAACATATGGTACATAGCAGCATGCAGTGCAGCTATATTCAATCCATGCTAACAACAGTATACATGTGTGTAATGCATGGGATGTGTTAGTAGGCAATGCCACTTTCCCTGGAAAACACTGCACCCATGTACACAGTAATGCTGTGCACCTGTTCTGCATGCTGCCATGTACTGTGCAGCAAACCTCACAGATGTACAACAATTTGCTGAATGTGTAGCACTGTGTCAGTTATGTATGCTCTAATGCTAACAGCCCCTATGTTTTTCAGTGACACACACCTGGAATGATATGTGGACAGATGTCATTTGTGAATGCCTGATGTCTGGTTTGCAAATCTCAACATCAGCGGACCATGTATGACCAATACAGTACTATTACACTGACAACCATCAGACCATACCATGGCTATGGGGAGTGTACACACCCTAATTTATATGATGCACCCTTTCTTGATCTGCCATGGGAATACATCCCCTCGTATATTAACAGTACATGATCCTGATATGTAACATATGTCCTGTACATTCACATGCAGTGTCTTCAAAATATGTTAGGTGTGCGGATGCTGTCTATGATGCACGCACTCTGTGTGTGCATATGTGTGCACGCCCTTATCATGATGGTTTGTTGCACCTATTGTTATGTGTACTACAGAAGTCACTATTACTGGCAGTGCTATACTAGTATGGGCCATCTGCATTTGCCAGTGTATGGTCAGTCTGCCCTACACATGTCCCACAACTCTGCATCACTGCAAGGTCTACTCATATGCACATCCCTGTGTTCACACACTGCCGTCACTATTGCTGTGGGGGTAGAGTTACATCTGCCACAGTTCCTGAACCTGACTGCGCGCAGATACAACCATTCTTAGCATCCTTAGGATCCCTGCTGCAATGCACTGGTGTGTCATGCTGACACACCCTCCCCACCTTCAGCCTTTTTGCAGATGCTTGACAAGTATGGCCTACACATGTGTGTCAGTTTGCAGTGTCCCATATACTGAACACCACTTGTTACAGCCTAGTCCCAGCTAATAATGTGGGCCACAGTAATATGTTATGCCATAGTGTAGATCTGTAACAGTTGCCATTGTAATGCTGGTATATACACTCTTGTTGCCCTGTATAAGGGTGATGTTTCACACATGTTCCTACTGTAGGCCATGTGTCCCACCTTATGTTAACCCCTGTGGACACATTTCGCAATGACTGGATGTTATTTATCTTGCAGGTGTCTGACATACCCTTCTGATACTGCATCATGGCCAGCAATGTGATGCAGTGCATTTAACAGCAACAATATGTAAACATGTACAGCATGCATTATGGCTAGGTGTGTTAGATGTGTGCATGGACTATACCTTAGCCATTACATGCCCAGTGTATTGGCAAGTATCAACATAAACCATACTCACCAGCTACAGGCTGCTGCATTGGTGGTATACCAAAGGGACCTACATAAGAGTGTGAGAGATGCGATGTCTGTGGCCACAGCTGTGGCATTGCTACAGGGTGGGTGCAGCATTATATTACATCAACAGTACAAGTCCACAATACTACCACTTATGCACATCTGTTTATTACTACTGTGCAGCAAAAAACTATATATATGACATGCCAGATATACATGATCTACCGCTACACATGCAGATGCATATCAAGCAGTGGTCTACTGATGTGCCCTGTGGCCTTACCTGCACACTCCTCAGCCAGTGTGTGGATAGCACCCACCTCCACAATGGCCTCTGCCAGTTGTTGGGTGTGGAGATGGGCAGGTGCCACGAGGCTGGCGAGGAGATCCTCAACACATGTCGGGGGGATGGATGGCATGACCCCCCTGCATTGTGAGGTGATCCTGCTGGATTGCAGCAGCACGCCAACGGGCATTACAAACCAGATCAGGACAATAATGCCAGACCTGCTCATAACTGCGGTTAGGCAGGCCAACATCATTGACCCTGTGGTCTAGATCGTTGGTGGCCATGGGACATCTTGCCTGAAAGACATAAAGATGGAAACAGGTCTGAGCAACACATACAGCAAGGTTACAAGAGTTCTTAATACAAATCTCTGTCAACTTCCCACCATATCAGTGTTAAGAAACTGTTCACACAACTCAATAGGTATGGCTACAGCTTACCTACCAGTGGGACATATATTGTATTGTACAACACTTGTGCTATGTGTTTGTAGCCATGTTCCCTGTGTGGGCACTATCATTGCTGGCCTGTTACAGACTATTTCACCTGCATGCCATTGTCAGGGCTACTATGGTTCCATATATGGATGTGGTATTCTTGCAATATGATTGTTGCACATCTGACATTCTGTGTTATTGGGGATATCTATGCATGCTGCTGGACATGTTCCAGGATTGTATAGACTATTACTACCCACATATGTTCTATAACAGTGACACAATAGCATGTTTAGGGAATAGTTGCCAGGAGAACCACCTCTATAACCTCAACTGGCCATGTTACCAAGCCACATCACATTGGGGCCTACTCATCTACTGGTCCAGCACTCCTTCAGGTGGAACCACCTTAGGGGATGATGTTTCCCCCCCGGGACACACACAGACATGATCCTGTCACCTGAGGTCAGCTCCAGGGTCTGTGCTACATCACCATGAGGCACCGAATACACATTGACAGGGTCCACATGCTGCACCTGCTCAGCCACCAGGCCAGGCAACTTCAGATCTGTGGACTGCTGCTGTGAGTAGCAATGGGTGGGAGGCTTGTTCCCATTGTTTCCATATGGAGGCCCATGGGGCTTCCACATCGCAGACCACACACACCATCCAGGGTGTTTACCCACCACATGTGTCATATACCACCCCTGTAGGCTGTCCTCTATATCTACAAACCCGGACCACCTCCACAAATATACCTGCCATCCTTACCCTTATTCCCATTCCCTACTTCACAGACAAGGGCAATGCGGTACCAGCAAGGGGTTCACATGTGACGTACCCGCCCATGTTGCACACACTTACAGCTGTATATATCTGTGTGTGTATTGCTATGTGTGCTAATCTGTGTGTATTGCTATGTATGCTGTTCCCTCACACGTAGCATGCAGCACTGGTGGTAATATCGGAGACATGTATTTGCATGCATATATGTGTGTGTGTGCGTGTGTGTGTGTGTGTGTGTGTGTGTGTGTGTGTGTGTGTGTGTTTGTATATATGTAGACATATATATATATATATATATATATATATATATATATATATATATATATATATATATATATATATGTGTGTGTGTGACTGTCAATATATATTATGTTTTATGTATATATATATATATATATATATATATATATATATATATATATATATATATATATATAGATATGTGTTTATATATAAATGTCTATAATGTCTATATATGAGTATCTGTATATCTGTAGACATACAGGTATATATATATATATATATATATATATATATATATATATATATATATATATATATATATATATATATATATATATATATGAGGTACATTCAGACATCAGGTCCAGAATCTCAACTCTCCTTCCTGCACAGCTGCACTGTTCTACCTTGCTACAACGCAGACAGGTGGTACTTATGGACATAGCCTAACATTAGGGGGATATATATATATAGTGCCAGATTGCAGGTAAGCCTATTACACACCTATGGCATTTCAGCATGCTACAATACATGTTAACCTGAGTGTCCTGCAAGTGGTGGGCTCTGGAACCCACATGTTCATCATTATGGGATTACTTTCACCACCAGCTATTGGCCACAGTAATATACATCCTTTCCATTACACAACACACACTGTATTGGCTTACATCTTGTCATTCGGTACTGCTCTACACAGTTGATGGGTATGGCCCACTACCCACAGGGACAGACTCTATTGACCATAGCAGTTGTTCAGCTAAAGATCATTACAACAGCAACACCTGATGGCACATGTATATCATTCCACATCATCTACCCCAGTATTATGGACCAAGTACTACAGTCAATTACATGCATATATGCTTCACTTACCAGTTGTGGGGATGAGGTCTGTTGTGGATAGTGTCCTTATAGGAGGTTTTTTTTCACCTTAGCCTGCTTCTTTTATTTCTGTTTTTGGTGTGGTTGTGGTTCTGGATCTGTTTTCTGTTTTCTCTTTCTCTTGTTCCGTCTCTCTGTCTCTCTCTCTCTCTCTCTTTCTCTCTCTCTCTCTCTCCAGTAAATGGATTAGCTGCTTGGAATAGATTGCAACATGGCTTTTGTGGGCGATGCACATGATCAGGTGATGGCCTCTGCACCAATCAGTGTCCTTAACTTGCCACCTGCATGCAGCATGCTGTGTAGTACTTCCAATTACCACTGTCATGGCAACCCACTACTATAAATCCCTACATCATGTGGGCATGGTCCTTTTACCTTTCCTGTATGGTGGACATCCTTCCTGTGTGTGGCAAGCAGTGTTACAGACAGCAGGTAGCAATACATCTTACAAGAGAACTTGCACACTCAGGCCAGCTAAATATCTGTATGAGGTTCCAGAACTAAAAATAGAGTGTGAGTACTGTTGTTGTATGCATTGTATAGCACCAGTGTTATAGGGTCTGTGTGTACATACTAGTTTAACATGGACTGCAGTCTGTCTTCATAGCTCTCAACTGTGTGTCTGTCCACTTGATGGACAGAGGTGTGCGTGTTATGTTTTGCCTGTCCACCCCACAGGTCTTGTGTTAGATATATCACTGGCTGTGTGTGTGTTGAGTGCTATCAGTACATGGCTACATCCATTTGTGTTTCTGACTTCATATTCCTGACTAAGGGTATGTTGCAGACTATCCTGTAACACCAGCAACTTTCTTAGTGTATGACAACACTATTTCACATATGGGCCTGTGTTGCAGCCTCTGTCCTCAACCTACATATCAGGCTTTGTCCATGTGACATGCTGTCAGGGGTTGTTATGTAGTGGCCTGTGAGTATGTCATGCTGCTTTTCCTGCCATCATCCCACTGCTGTTGTGGCCCCCACACAAATTGTAGAGTTGGGTCCATATATGTGTGGGCTTCATCTGCACAATACATGTGTGCCCTTATGCAGTCCAGAGGCCAGTGTATGTAGCAGTGGTATATGGCCCTGTATATCAGTCTATGGGGGGTGCATCATAACTAACCTAGGCTGTTACAATATGTGAGGGGTATCGAGGGAAGCTGCTTTAAGGTATCAGGATGTACATTACCACACAATTCACCTTGGGGAAAATTCAGGCCTACTGCTTCCTGCCATACAGACTGTTCTGTTTGTCAGTGTGATTGTGATGGCTTCCATTATGCCTTGTTACATAACAAATACATCCCATTGTGTCAGCTGAGGTCTTTACCCCCTAGGGATTGTGTAATGAGTGTAGATAGATGCTGCTAGACTATATATCTGCATTACTTACTGTTGATTGATTATTATCATGTGACCCAGTCTGTCTTTACTGTTGTACAACTTGAAGGCCTTGGCCTGGACAGCAACATATGTAATGTTTTCCAGAATACTGTATTAATTGATCTGTTTGAGAGTTGCATTAGTCTGTTTATATATATTTCAGAGTCTAAACAGCTATATGACATGGCATATACAACTGCAGCAGTACACAAATAAAGCTTTCTCATGTATGCAAACCTGTGTATGGTGTTATATCCTTTGACTTTTCTGTGGGTATATGTTTTGGGCAACAATTGTCTTTTGTATGGGGTGACTCATACAGTGTCCAGTTGGTAAGGTGGCAGCTGTAGGCATACTGGCTGTTCCATATGGTGTGCACCCTCTAAATATTTATCTTCCTATACATATCTCTGTGTGCGTATGCGTAATTACATATATATATATATATATATATATATATATATATATATATATATATATGTATCTGCATATGTGTGTCTATGTATATGTATCTTAGGAATGTTTATTGCTTCCATATTGTACATTCCCTATGGTAGCCAGACTGTACTACATGATATGTTTTTGATACCAGCCTGACGTCATATAGGTGGAATGGATTACAGTTAACATCTTGTGCCCATATTGTGTCAGGTCCTGGTTATGAGACTTGCAACAGTTGGTATTGTATTGCAAGGCAGACGTTTTGACTGTGGGGGGGATATCAATACGTACAAGAGGCGTGTTGCTTGGGCCCCCTCATCCCCATTAACAGTGCCTGTGGTCACATATGTATTTATGTTCTCTGTCATGTCTATAGATATATATCTGTATATACATATATAGATACATGTATATGCTTTCATATATATATATATATATATATATATATATATATATATATATATATATATATATATATATATATATATATATATATATATATATATATATATATATATATATATATATATGACATATGTATCTATAGATGTATGCATATGATATATATATATATATATATATATATATATATATATATATATATATATATATATATATATATATACATATATATATATATAGATATAGATATAGATATATATATATAAATATATATATATATATATATATATATATATATATATATATATATATATATATATATAATATATAGATATAGATAGATATTTATATAGATATATATAATGTATATATATATATATATATATATATATATATATATATATATATATATATATATATATAGTTATGTATATATCTATTTAGATATAAATATATATACACACACACACATACATCTACATGTATAAATACATTTCCTGTACTGTTGAATGACTGTGCTGGATGATATGTTTTTGAAAACATCAGGGTTATGTATGTCTGACATGGCTTAGTGATAAATCACTTTGGCTATGTTTTGCAGGATCCTGGGTTCGAGACTTGCAGAGGCTGTTTATTTTGTTGCTGGGCAGAACAAGGGCCATTGAATACAGAGTGATTAAGGCACTTTTAAGCAGTTTAAGTGGGTTTGCATGGTTTTGCATGGAGGTAAGCACTGCTAACTTCTGGTTACAGTTTCTTATACTCAGTTAGCTTCTAAATTGTTTATCCTGTGTTGGCATTGCTTACCCCCTCGCAAACATGCTTAAACCCACTTACTGCTGCTTAAAAGTGTTTACTCCCTCTTACCCCCGTGCTAATTTCTTGAAAAGAAATTAAAAGGGGTTGATATGAAAGTGGTGAAAAAGGGGCACAAATAGGGAAAGACAGTCGGGAAAATAGTTAGGGATGTGCAGGAAGGGTATAGGGAAGGTCCATAGCTGCCCATTTCTTCTACAGCAACAGCTGTGCATATACACTGAATTTGGAGATAGATTTGGACACTCATACCCTGATAATATGTTGTTAATCCAATTAGACCTGATTAAATGTGTATAGTGGACATGTATTTGAAATGGATAGCTATGTATAGAGGAGATTTTTTTGGGGAATAGATTGCAGTTTTTTCAGGTGAAAGTGTGATGTTGGTGAGGGATAGTAGGTATATTTTGGGAGTTAGGTTGGGTGGGTTAACAGACAAGACAAACAAGATGCAAACATGGGCAGTATATGGCACGTGGGGGGTAAACACCTTGATGGGGATGGGTATTGGTAAATCGGAAGCCCATGAGCCCCCTAGTGGAAACAGTGGGACTGAGGTCCCCACCCATGGGCAGTTACCACTGCACCTTCAGAGCCCCAAGGTGGCTGTACTGGCAGCTGAGTAGGAGAGCCAGGCTGACCCTCTAGTCATGACACATGGCCCTCAAGCTGGCATAGCAGATCTCCAACCTCCCTGCGGAGTTCTCTACGCACCAAAACCCGTGTCCATGCCCACTCCCGAGGAGTGAGCCCCATCCCCTGAGGTGTTTCCACCCAAAGGTGGTGCAGGACCAATGGATGAGGAGGTACCAGGTTGGGCCCAATATATGTTGGATCCCTGTGCCATGTCCTGCTGAGCTGGGACAGGTGGGTCCACTGGGACCCGCATTCCCATGTGTGCTATGGTGTTTAAGTTTTATCAACATATGTGGGTTAGTAATAGTCAACACATTCCAGGATAACAGCATGCATAGATATTCCCATTAACCCAAACACCAGATATGGAACAGTTGCATAGCAAACAAAACACATGCATATATGGGACCACAGTGGTAATTACAACAGCATGCAGGTACATTGATGGCTCCATGTCACCAATGTGGGAGTATTTCAACATAGCACATGCATAGAAACAGATTGAAATAATTATTGAACAATAGAACATATGTCCTAACATTAGAATTAATTCAGCACATACTAATTGAGTTGTGTATTTAGTTTATTGTTGCAGATATGGTGGTGGGGAGAGAAAGATGTCAATTAACAACTGGTATATTCCTGTAGTTAGCATTACTTTCCTATTCAGTGCTGTTATCTGTACCTTACAGGTATTAGCACACTGCTGTATTGCCTTAGTTTGGACAGTGGTATGGCTGTCGACAACTATGTACATGAACTGGTTTTACCTGCAGTATACACCTCTTACCTGGTATACCTGTGGAGAAATTGTTTGTTAACACTAACTAACTGTTTCTACATATACTCCCAGATTCCAGGTTGTTATGCACACACCTGCCCTTCTCTTTTTGCACAGACTCTGGGCATGTCTTGACCACATGCAGGTGAATTGGAACATATTTCAGCTATTGCCCTCTTAAACCTCTAGTGAAATGTACGACAGGTTTGTTTTCATTGATATTTTCCATATATGTACAGACCTGACATTCAGTTATATGACATGACATGCTGCCTACATGTCAAATATTAGCACACTGATATGCCAGGGGGACAGGGTGACAGGCGGCAGATATGGGACGATTAACTGGACATTCTGGACATTTCTGTACACTTGGGTATGATTCTGCATACAGCTTACTACCACTCCCAGGATTCGGACCATAGCTGTCTCTGCTAAAAATAAAACACTGTCCATCACAGTTGTGTGTGCTATATAGATGTTGCTGTGCATCTATTAACTGATTTCTGTCTATAATTCTCCTGTGGTTTTACATTCTGACCTTGTATTACAACACTCTTATACAGGATTTCCTAGATAGTTATATCATGTAGCACAGTGTGGGTGACAGTGAGTAATATCTTATTATTCAGAGCAACAGCAACACTAACAGTGCCATACAATACCAGAGTAAACAGTACCAGTACAGGGTATCAATCTTTTATTTCTAGGCACAGTGTTCATATCTGACAGACCTGTGGGAGCAATGTTTGTTAGCACTACATGAATGTTGTCACACAAGTTACCAGAATTCACATTAGTATTATGCACATACACCTCACTCTGTTACTGTACACACTCTGGTCACAGCTTGACAACATGGGGGTGTAGATGTGGCATACTTAACTTATTACTCTCATAACATTTTGGGGAGTTGCTAGAGTGACAGGTTTGTTCTTATAGATGTCTGACAATCAATCCAGCCACTGGGGATGCACAAGCCAGTGCATTTCTTTGTGCCGGTCCCAAGCCTGGATAAATGGGGAGGGTTGCATCAGGAAGGGCATCCGGCGTAAAATTTTGCCAAATCATAAATGCAGACAAAAGTACAGAAATACATACCGGATCGGTCGAGGCCTGGGTTAACAATGACTGTCACCAGTACTGTTGGCCAACAGGGTGCTGGGAGAAATTGTGCTACTGTTGGCCGAAGGAGGAGAAGAGGGGGAAGGCATGCCCGAAGGCAGGTAAAGACTAGGACTGTGATAGTGAGTGTCGGAACTTTGAATGTTGGCAGTATGACTGGTATAGGGAGAGAGCTAGCTGATATGATGGACTGAAGGAAGGTTGGTATATTGTGTGTGCAAGAGACCAGACGGAAGGGGAGCAAGGCTAGGTGTATCGGAGGTGGTTTCAAATTGTTTTATCATGGTGTGGATGGGAGGAGAAATGGTGTAGGCATTATCCTGATGGAACGGTATGCTAAGAGTGTTTTGGAGGTGAAAAGAGTGTCGGATAGAGTGATGTTTATGAAGCTGTAAATTGATGGTGCAATGATGAATGTTGTTAGTGCAGATGCTCCACAAGTTGGGTGTGCGATGGATGAGAAAGAAAAATTTTGGAGTGAGTTGGATGAAGTGGTGATGACTGTACCCAAGGGTGAGAGACTGGTGATTGGAGCAGATTTCAATGGGCATGTTGGTGAAGGGAAGAGAGGGGATGAGGAAGTGATGGGTAGATATGGTGTTAAGCAAAGGAATGCAGAAGGACAGATGGTAGTGGATTTTGCGAAAAGGATGGACATGGCTGTGATGAATACATATTTTAACAAGAGGGAGGAGCATAGGGTGACGTACAAGAGTGGAGGAAGATTCACACAGGTAGATTATATCTTATGTAGAAGGGCCAGTCTGAAGGAGATTGGAGACTGTAAAGTGGTGACAGGGGAAAGAGTAGTTAGGCAGCATAGGATGGTGGTTTGTAGGATAACATTGGTGATCAAGAAGAGGAGGATGAGTGTGAGGGCAGCGCCAAGGATCAAATGGTGGAAAATGAAAAAGGGTAATTGTGAGTTGATGTTCAGGGAAGAGTTAAGACAGGCACTGGGGGGCAGTGAAGAGTTACCGAATAGCTGGGTAACTACAACAGAGCTAGTAAGAAAGATGGCTAGAAAGGTGCTTGGTGTGACATCTGGAAAGAGGAAGGAGGACAAGGAGACCTGGTGGAGGAATGAAGAAGTACAGGAGACTGTACAGAGAAAGAGGTTGGTGAAGAAGAAGTGGGAAAGTCAAAGAGATGAAAAAAGTAGACAAGAGTATAAGGAGATGAGGTGCATGGCAAAGAGAGAGGTGGTGAAGGCTAAGGATAAGGTGTATGAAGAGTTGTATAAAAGGTTGGACACTAAGGAGGGAGAAAAAGATCTGTATCTATTGGCTAGACAGAGGGACAGAGCTAGTAAAGATGTGCAGAGGTAAGGCTGATAAAGGATAATGAGGGAAACATACTCACAAGCAAGGAGAGTGTGTTGAGCAGATGGAAAGAGTACTTTGAGGGGTTGATGAATGAAGAGAATGAGAGGGAGAAAAGGTTGAATGATGTGCGGATAGTGAATCATGAAGTGCAGTGGATTAGCAAGGAGGAAGTAAGGATAGCTATGAAGAGGATGAAGAACGGAAAGGCTGTTGGTCCAGATAACATACCTGTGGAAGCATGGAGGTGTTTAGGTGAAATGGCAGTGGAGTTTTTAACTAGATTGTTTAATGAAATCTTGGAAAGTGAGAGGATGCCTGAGAAATGGAGAAAAAGTGTTTTGATGCCGATTTTTAAGAATAAGGGTGATGTGCAGAGCTGTAGTAACTACAGAGGGATTAAACTGATCAGTCACAGCATGAAGTTATGGGAAAAAGTAGCGGAAGCTAGGTTAAGCAGGGAGGTGATGATTAATGATCAGCAGTATGGTTTCATGCCAGGAAACAGCACTACATATGTGATGTTTGCTCTGAGAGTGTTGATGGAGAAGTACAGAGAAGGTCAGAAAGAGTTGCATTGTGTCTTTGTGGATTTAGAGAAAGCATATGACAGGGTGCCTAGGGAGGAGTTGTGGTATTGTATGAGGAAGTCGGGAGTGTCAGAGAAGTATGTAAGAGTGGTACAGGATATGTACGAGGGTACTGTGACAGTGGTGAGGTCTAAGGTGGCAGTGACAGATGCTTTTAAGGTGGAGGTGGGATTATATAAAGGATCAGCTCTGAGCCCTTTCTTATTTGCAATGGTGATGGACAGGTTGACAGACAAGATCAGACAGGAGTCCCCGTGGACTATGATGCTTGCAGATGACATTGTGATCTGTAGTGAGGTAGGGAACAGGTGGAGGTGACCCTGGAGAGATGGAGATATTTATTTTTTATTTATTTTATTTTACAATTGTTGACCGGGGCTGGTCCAGCTGGATATATGTCCATTTTCAGTGGAGGCCTGGGGAGAAAAGCTCCACACATCAGAATAGTATTACAGAAACACAGGTCCAATAGCAAGTTTAGACAAATTATAACAGTACATTACATATTAGTTTATGAGCAAGGAAAAAAAATACATTCCTTGTTACAAAGAATACATTCCTAGTTACATAAGTATGGATATATGTCAGAAAATACATAAAAGTAAGTGAAATAGGGCACTTTTAAACTAAAAGGATTACGCACAAATTATTGTTAGTAAAATATTAATGAGATTGGGTGATTGAGAGGATTAGTGTCTGTAGACAAGGGAGGTAGTTAGTCTGGCTTTGCACAGGGGCATAGCCAGTGTGATTTAAGGTATGGTTTGAGTTTGGTTTTAAATAGGGTAATTGTAGGTGGGGAGGTTAGGTCATTAGGGAGGGTGTTCCAGGTTTTAGACCCACTGTGTTAGAGAATAGTGACTCTCCGACTAGATTGTTGGTTTTACTTATCTTTACTAATAATTTATTTGAAGACCGCAGGGTCTTTAGGTTATTGTAGGGAGTGATTAGGTTAGAGAGTATTGGAGTATTTGTAGGTTGATACAGAATCTTATGGACAATAGTTAGCTGGTTCAATAGAATAAGATTTGACGACTCTAACCATCTGAGTTGATAAAGATTATTGCAATGATGTGTTCTATAGATAGACCCAGTAGCAAATCTGGCAATTTTATTGTAGGAAGTAGCCAGCTTGTTGAGATTGCTTTTACATAGTTTAGTATAGGTTAAGTGGGTGCGGGCAATGGTGGTCCTAGCTAGTGGAGTCAGAAAGGGTTTGATCCTGTAGAGGAAGCCTAGTTTCTTGTTTACTGTTTTTATCGTGTTGTTAATATGTGGCTCAAAGGTAAGGTTGTTGTCAATTAGTACTCCAAGTAGTTCTGTGGTAGAATCAGGAGATATAATTGTACCATTGCTAGATGTGACAGTGAAATGCAGTGGGGAGGCTCTGCGGGTGGGAGTAAATAGTAGCATTTTTGTTTTGTTTGGGTTCAGGATGAGACATCGGTGAAGAAGCCAATTCTCCACTCTGCTAAACACATCTTGGGTTAGGGACTGAAGTTGTGATGGTGATGAGGCTGAGCATATTAATGTTGAATCATCCACATATTGGATACAGGTAGCTTGAGGTAATACAGAGTGTAGGTTTTTAGTAAAAATAGAAAAAAGGAGAGGACCCAATATGGAGCCTTGAAGGACACCAAGGGCAACTGGGAGGTGGGAAGACAAGTTATTCTCCCATAATACAACCTGTTGCCTGTTATTTAAATAGGATTGGAACCACTGTATAGCAAGTGGATCCAGTGAGAAGTTTCTAAGTATGTTTATGAGTAGCAGGTGATTGACCATGTTGAAGGCTTTTGACAAATCAATGAAGAGAGCTGAGGATAGAGTGTCATTATTATGATTTTTATTAATACAGTCGGTGAAGGATAAGAGAGCAGAGGTGGTGCTATGAAATGGTCTGAAGCCATATTGACAGGTAGCTATTAGGTTGTTTTCTAGTAGGTGGTTTAATAGTTGCTTATGAATGCACTTTTCCATGATTTTTGCCAGTGGGGATAATATGGCTATAGGCCTATAGTTAGAAAAATCTTTGGAATTACGACCTTTATGCAGGGGGATGATATGTGAGATTTTCCAGATTGATGGAATAGTTCCTTCAGAAATAGTTCTGTTAATGAGGATGGATATGGGGTAGGCTATAGCTTTAGCAGCTTTTTTGCAGGTATTCTGCGGGTAGTTGATCTGCAGAGAGGGTGGTGGGTTTAAATTTCTGAATAAGGGTGTAGACAAAGGATGTAGGAACAGGTTGGAATTGAAATAGTGGGGGGCTGTTAGGGATATCAGTAGACAAAGATGTAGTGTTAGAGGATAGTTGATTGGCCAAAGATTGAATGAGATTAGAGGCTGTGGGGGTGGGTGTAATAGAGTGACCTGGGTGTAAAACTTTATTGATACTAGACCAGAATTTTTGAGGTTTATTTTGGTGGGTTTGTTGGAGATGACAGTAAAAGTTTTTTTTGTCAGTCAATATGGCTTTTTTAGTTTCATTTCTTAATTGTCTAAACTTTAGTTGATCTGTTGGACTTTAGGTTGTGCGCCACCTAGCCCAGAGTTTGTTTCTATGCAGGATATTTTGTTTAGTTTTTTTGGAGAACCATGAGGCTGGTTTAGACCTGCTTCTTATTATTTGTGTTGGGACATGGTAGTCTAGGATGGTTAAAAATTTAGAATTAAAGTAGTTAATGGTGTCTTCTAATGGTAGGTGTTTCAGGGGTGACCAGTTGCAGGCTAAGAGTTCTTTTTGAAAGCTGTAGGGGTTAACATTTTTGTTAGACCTTGTTTTTTTATAAATGGTTGGGTTTGGGATGTCACTCTTATACCTGATTAAGAAAGTGAGTGAGTGATCACTTATATCTTCAGGGAGGGTACCTACTTTGTAAGATTGGTGATGACTATTTGTGAGGATCCAATCTAGGGTACTGTGATTGTTATTATGTTTATTGGTTCTAGTGTGGGCTGAAATAGTTTGCGTAAAACCATGTAGGTTGATATGGGTAGAAGGCTGTTGAGATGTACAGCTCATCCAGTTTATATTAAAGTCGCCAAGAATTATGGTTTCTTGGGGGTAGGTGGTGGATAGCCAACTTAGGATGGCCTCTAAGGTGTTGATATTATTGCCTGGGGGAAGATAGATACAGATTATATAGATGGATTTACATTTGTTGAGTTGAATTTTGAAAATAAGAATTTCCGCATTGCTAGTTAGAGGAGGTTTAGAGTCTATGGAGGTGACTTGTAATTCAGATTTATATAAAATAGCTACACCTCCACCTTTTTTAGAGTTGCGGTCAAGTTGCAGGATACTGTAACCTGGGGAAATAACAGTAGTATCTTGTATTGTTGGCTTGAGCCATGTTTTAGAGAGACAGAGGATATCAAATGAATGTACATCCATGAGGGCGTGTAAGTGGGCAACTTTATTATTTATGCTTCGAATATTTAGATGGGCTATTAGGAGAGAGTTAGTGAGTCTATTAAGCAGATGTGCATTAATAGAGGATGGTGTGTTAGGCTTTGTGGTAGTGGTAGAATTTGGGCTGGGGTTTGGGTGTATGTCACCATCAGTTAGGGAGTGGACTTGTATTACCAGATTGTGAAGTAAGCCTTTACATATTAAGTTCTGGGGGTTTCTAGCTTTAGGGTTGAGGTATGTGATGTGAGTGAGTCTATGAACTTTGGCTGGTAAATACTTAGGTAGACAGGATGTGTAATTATGACTATGAGGGGTGAAAAGTGTTGGTGTGGAAGTTTGTTTAATGGGGTTATGAAAGTGTAGGTAGTTAAGGTGTTCATAGAAAGTAAGTAGGTATGGTATAGCTAAAATAGGTAGAAGTGATAGTAGGAGTAAGGGTTTCAAGTGTGTAAGGGTAGTGTTAGGTAACATTGTAGATGTAATGTGTGTAGGTTAGTTTACAGGGAGAAGAGCAGTTAGTGTAGTAGGATGATAAGTAGTGGAAAGTGGGTTGTAGCACTTTAAGGGGTTGGATGATGTAATTGGTTATATGGATAGAGGGTGTGTATATATGTAGATGTACTGGGGGTGGGTGGAAATTGGGGGCAGGGTAGGGGAGCGGAGTGAGCCCGCAGGGTGATCGGAGTGGGTAGAGCCACAATAGGAGTTAGCCCAAGGAGAACAATCAGTGGAGAGCTGATTGTTAAGGTAAGTGAAGGTGGTAAAGATGGGAGGTGAGAGCCTTGATACAGAGTAAAAAGGTAGAGGGATATAGTGGGACTATAACTCTACAAGCAAGAAATACTGTATTCTTGTGGGTTGTGTTGTAAGACAGAATGATAGATCTAGGAGAAGGACGCCATCTAGTGGCCAAAACCTGTAAAGCTACTATAGTTTCTTTTTGGGAGGTAGCAGGTCTTAGAATCTGAGAAGGGAAGGATATAATATACTTACAAGGGTATAGTAGGGGAGGTAGGCTAAGAAGAAGAAAAATGAAGGTTATGGCTGCTGGCCACCCTAGCAGTGGAGTGTACTTTAAGACCTACAGTAAATTATACTATGTTGCTTCCACAGACGGATGTTATATAACACATACTTTCTTCACTTGTATTGTCCTTGAGGAGCTGTTGCTCAGGGCGGGAGAAGATTCATTTCCTTAGTTTAGGGTGAAGATGGCAATTATAAGATGGTTTAAGGTTGTTGGCCAATAAGACAGGGTAGTTCCACAGCTTTAGTGCCGTACGAGATGGTAGGGCAACTGGTTGTATAAAGGGAGAGAGAAACAGAGAGGTAAAATAAGTAGGGTGTTAAACACAGTTTTATGGTAGCTTCACATATACGATAATGCACATACTAGTACAAACACAAGGTATAATTAGTCACTATCCTTCAAATATTAGGTTAAAATGAGAGATGATGGGTTAAGTAGATGCATTTACATAGGGAACGGATTTCAGATACAACTAGCAATTCAATAAAGCCATAACCCTAGGATTCTAAAAACTTGGCCAGAACAGTTGATATGCATGAGTGTAAGCTGCAGTTAGTATGCAGGTGTGCAGCATGAGTGTAGGCAAAGTGAGGCTCTACTTAAGCATGGGACAATCTATCCAGGAAGACATTTGTAACATTTGCAAAGTCAAAGTAGTTAAACAAACACAGCTAGGAACATTACCATTTTCATTAGTTTAAAGGTAGAATTCCTCATATACGGAGGCAAAATCATTAAAATGCTGTGTTAATATTGCATTTCTGTTATAATTAAGAAACAGTACAGCATCCCACAGCTATGCTTTAATAGTAAAAGTCCAAATGCACTCTAATGTGAAGGATAAAGGTTAGACAATAAATGCGTTACTGAAACCTGGCAATTACAACTTAAAAATCTGATATCCGACTCATTAAATTAACAAGTTTAACTTTTAACAGGTAGCATCAGATGTAAAATACTTCCATGTGCAGCACGCAACAACAGTAAGCCTTTACCAATGGTTATTATCATCTAGATATGCTATAGAGAGAAGAGGAATGAAGGTCAGCAAGACAAAAAGAATATATGTGTGTGAATGAGAGGGAGGATAGAGGAATGGTGAGGATGCATGAGTAGAAGTGGCAAAGGTGGATGAGTTTAAGTACTTGGGATCAACAGTTCAGAGTAATGGTGAGTGTGGAAGAGAGGTGAAGAAGAGAGTACAGGCAGGATGGAGTGGGTGGAGAAGAGTGTCAGGAGTGATTTGTGACAGACGAGTACCAGTAAGAGTGAAAGAGAAGGTCTATAAGAGGGTAGTGAGACCAGCTATGTTATATGGATTGGAGACAGTGACATTGACAAAAAGGCAGGAGTCAGAGCTTGATGTGGCAGAGTTGATGATGTTAAGATTTGCACTGGGTGTGATGAGGATGGACAGGATTAGGAATAAGTATATTAGAGGGTCATGTTATTTTTGTGTTTGGTATCCATGATTCATGTGTACGTACACCATATGGAGTCCTTGTGTTTATTAGATTATTTCAACACTTTATTACAATGACACCTCACATCTGGGCTTAATGCAGTACTCCAGTTCACATATTTATGTTATGTAGTAGGTTATACAACATAAAACTGTATATAGATTCTTTTCACATGTTCACTTTGGATTTCCTGTAGTGAGGATCTGTTTGGTGATACCTCAGTCTTATGTACTGCTAAGATGGCTTAGTGATTAACTGCTGTGCCTATAGTGTACAAGGTCCTAGGTTCAAGACCTGCAAAGGCTGTTTGTTTTGTTTCTGGCCAAAACAGGGGTTGATGTATACCGAGTGCTTAAGGTGCTTTTGAGCAGTTGTAAGCGGGTTTGCGTGAAGGTAAGCAATGCTAACCTCTGATTAAATATGCTTACATAGAGTTAACTTCAATATTGCTTAACCTGTGTCCACATTGCTTACCCCCATGCAAACAGCCTTAAACCCTTTCCCCACTGCTTAGATATACTTACTTCCACTTACTAGTGCTTAATTATGCTTACACTTGCTTACTCCCGCTTACCACCGCACAAATTTAGACAGTAATGTTTAATGGTTCTTGAGAAGGTGCTGGATTGAAAACTGTATAGAGTTATCATTCATTACACATCTTTCCTTCTATTTATTTCCCTGATTCCTGTGTACATATACTGTATGGGGCACTTGTGATTATCTGTGGACTTTGCAACATTATGACAATGACACCTCACATCTGCATTTAATGCAGTACTCCAGTTCACAAATATATGTTATAAATGTATAAATGTTATAAATATATGTTATCATTGGTTATGCAACAAAATAAATTGATCATATAGTGATTTGACATGGAAAATGGATTGTACTGGAGTGGGACTTGAACCGGGAATGACTGCTCGTAAGGCGAATATTCTGTCCACTACACTATTGCTGTACTGCTTCATTTGCATATATCTTGCTTTTTATCCTCTTGTGCTATTTAAGCTGCATTAACCATAGCTAAGCGATGGGCAACCCCCCGCACATATGGATAAATTTAATCTTTTTCATAAAAAAAAAAGACTTCTTTATATTTAATGTTTTAACTATTGCTCTTATAAACATAGGGGGATGTTGCTTGGGGTATGTGAACACCTATGAGCAGTCTCACTCATTCTTATTCATACTCTGCTCTTCTTCATTTCAGGTGTGTGTATATTCTGAGAGCTCTGCTCTCAGACACACTCCCTGCACTCATACATGCTCTGTGTCTGTTTAGGAGCTCAGGCAGCAACCCTTCATTAATATGCATGACGCACTGCCGTCCTGCTCCTAAACGGCCACTTCCATGCAGGACTAAGCTAGTCCTGCACAGAAGGATAGTGAATCCGAGGGATAGACTTTGTCAGAGTTCCAGAGATGTATCATAAAATGTTTAAAAATGTCTTGAATAATATCAGTTGTTGAAAGTTAACAAAAATGTTCTTCTTTCATAAATATTAACAACTGTTTTTGTGTATGTACACATTTTAACACCATGCATTCAAAACATATACAGCAGCTCATACAGCTTAAAAAACATTACACAAGTGACCTCAGTTTCAAAGCTGTCATCAAAAGTAGTACCCTTGCTAAATTAAATTTAACTTTCCCAGTTTATTCTTTCTTCTCTAGTAATTTGTTGATGTCACCACCCTTCTATGTTCTACAACTTTATCAATTACATAAAATTATACTTTCTTAAAATCTGGGCTACTCATTGAGTATGTACTTAAAGGATAACAGTTTAAAATGTCAGGACTCACAATGCTAAGACTGATTGCCTTAAAATCCAGACTTAAGTTTGAGACTACAGTTTCAGAACATATGCTAATTTCAGAACCGGGATGGATGGATAGATAGATAGATAGATAGATAGATAGATAGATAGATAGATAGATAGATAGATAGATAGATAGATAGATATGTGTAAATATATTCACACATATGCATGTATAAGTTTGGGGGTATATGGGAAGAATGTTATTTAATATTTTCATGTAGTTTTGGTCATTCTTGTTTTTTCATCATATCAAGACTACTTTTTAAGTCCTGACATTCCAACAGGGATGAATTTAAAGCTTTTTTGTTGATTTCTACTCTTAATTGTAAACACATTTGGTAAACACTTTATCCTAATTTTCTCTTTGTCTTGCCAACAGAAAATACCTCAAATGAACTGCATAGACCTAAATAAACCACCTGAGGACTCTTACAATCATATCTCTCATAAATTACTGTTGTTAATACTGATGCTAGGAAAACTGCCGTATGTCTATTCTGTTCATATATGCCTCTAAGACACTTTCTTGTGGTACAATAGTCCTTGTGTATTACATTTTCTTTCAGATAAACCTTTTAAGTTGCTACTCTTCTTGAAAACAACATTTGGCAGGCTTCCACTTTATCAACTAAGCCTGACTGCTCTGTTAATTTTTTTTCCTGGTGTCTCATAACAGGAGTTTGATAAGGAAGCCATCATCAGGGTATGCTTCAGGAAAGTAGTTAGAAAACTGTCCTACCCTTTGCCCTTTATTAATGGCTCTGATTTTGCTTCCTGATTAATTACATTTCTTGTTGCTGAAAACAGCTATCCCTCTACCTGATTTTTCAATACTAACCTCCTTAAACACTGCTCAACAATTCATTAGGATATTCTCCTGTTGAAAATAATTATTTGAGTATCTTAATGTTATTATTAAAAACATCATCTTTTGTTGTTAACATTGACCAGCCTAATGGTCTGGTTCCTCTCAACAACCTTTTCTTTTTAATAAAGAATACTAATATTAAGGAAGTAATACTTAAAACAAATGTTTGTTTTCTGAAAGTATTATGTCAAACTTGTTTTGCTCTAAGTGACCTTCTCAAAGTCATGAAAATGTACATTATATCTGTTACATTTTTCTGTGAATTTAAAAATAAATTTTATATTGTTATTTAGCTCATCTAAAAAAGCAAATTCTTCTCTTCATACTCTACTATAGAATATTACATGCTAAATGTTAGTGTTGAAAAGAAATGATCTTTCCTATTTTCTCCAAACAAGGTTGACAATATGTTGTTGTTGTTGTTGTTGTCTTTTGGCTTTTCTCAGTTAAGGGTTGCCACAGCGGAACTCTGGTCTGCTAATGATTGGCAGTAGATTTTCATGAATGCTGAGGTGCCAGCTCGATGTTCAACCTTCAACAAATGAATAGTAATATTTCTTATTAAAGTTAAAAAATAGCTATACTGAAAAAATTATGCACATTGCTTAAATTACATAATTTGAAAAATCAGAACAATAAATTAATGATGGCATTACTAGGCTATTCCTATCATCTTGTAGAATAACTGTATATGATGACTCTATGAGACTTTAAGATGCCGTCTGCATGTGTAATCTGCAGATTACATTTAGGTTAAAAATACAAACAGGTTTTGCTTTAGAGCAATTTGATGGAACAAAAGGAAAAAATGGGGCTTTATCAAAGTCATGTACAGTTTTGAGATAGCAAATTAAACAAATATGTTATCATATATTTTAGTAAGAACAATACAGGTGTCAATGTCAATATTGCCATTATGGGGTAGTTCAAGTAAATTTATAAGCTGTACTGGCATCCCTATCAGCAGCCTGTTTGTAACTAAAAGTATCTATCAAAAATTCATCCATTCCTTATTCATAATCTATAATACCCATAAGTACTGTGCTACAATCCTTGTTAACTTTCATAATTCTTAAAGTGTTGCTGTCATGAATTTCTTGCAAAGCCTTAGACATATCAGGTGTCAAATAATATAATTTTGACTTGGGTGGATTAATTAGTAATTGTTTAAGTTTCCTTTAAAATGTCTAGTGAAAGAAACTGAGCACTTGATTTAGCAGATGATTAAATGCATTCTGCCTTTTTTAATGTTTCATTTTCAGTGGAAGTCTCACTTAAAACATTGCATGCTAATAAATACTTTAAATTCAATTTTTATGTTTAATTTTAAATCAGTATTGCTGTCTACTAAATTTGTTTATTTTCCTAGAACACATTTTCAGCAACTCATAATGGGTCCTTAAAAAGAAAATAATTTGACCCATGATATAGGTGATCCATCTTTTAAAAACTGGAAAGGAATAAAGACATGCTAGATCTCATCCAACTCAAAAGGGTAAACAGAACACCACCCTCTTAGCTCTCCGAAAAGAAGAAACATCTGCATTTCAGACTAAAGAAATGAGCATTTTCTTCACAAATGTTGAAAACAGCAAGAAATTGAGCAACTGAGTTTACTCATGAGTGGCTGAAACCATTGCCACTTGCCTAAGATTTCATGATATTCTAAAGTGTGCTTTTTAAGCTATGCCACTTTAAATTTCAGTTTACAAATGTTTAATTATTTCTTGCTATATCACAAAATAGCTAGTATCTAATCATCTGATGTTGTTAGTCTTCATTCGTTCCTTACTGATGGGTGTTGGTTTCATCCTCAGAACCTAGTCGGCCTTATACCAAGCTCGTGCCAGCCAAAAACTATTGAGCTAAGCTTTACCCATAGTGCCCTTCTCCCAGTTACCTCAGATCTTGTTTGCCCCATTGCTAAAAAGCTGTGTCAAGCCAGCTCTTGACTAAGCCTAGGTAAAGAAATTTTTATAAGAATTTCTGAGAATCTTTTTCACCTTTCTATTTAGTTTCTAGTTTATCCTTTTTCTTGGAAACCCGTTTTTACTTCTCCTACTGCTCTTCTGTTACCCTTTTTGAGGTATTTCTTCATATGCCATTGTTGGTATCCCATCTCCCTTACCCTTGTGGTATATTTCTCTAATACCATTGTTGGTATTCCCTACCCTTCCTTTCTTTGTCCGTTAAAAAAACTAAAAAAAAAATCTTTCTCTGTCATACATCTCTGTAGCCATGTCAGAAAAAATGGAGCATCTGGTTTCAAGCAATGCAACCAGTGCGGCCGTAAGATGCCGAATTCTGATTATCACACATCTTGTGTTTATTGTTTGAATGTACCTCATTTAACTGTTCAGCCTCCCTGTGATATTTGTAGAGGGTTCAGTACTAGAACCCTTAATGAGAGATGTAACACATTTATTTTGCAAGGCCTTCTTAAAACATCATTTTCAGAGGCTATCTCTGTGCCGGAGAGTTCACCCCCTCCAAGCAAATCCCATAAAAAGAGATCACAGTCAGTTCCATCTTCACCCAGTGAAATATCAAAGAAATCTAAGTCGAAACATTTAAAAGTGGCTACTGCACCGCAAATGACCTCTACAACACCTTCTACAGTACCATCTACTAAAGTTGTACTGTCGGCACCGATTATCATTTTGGCACCAAGCATTACGGCACTGACAATACAACTCCAAATTTTGTCTCCCTTGGTGCCGTCCAGTGATTTAACTTTGGCACCAACCATGGCACCATCTACAATAATCCTAAATGGAACAACTGAAGAAAAAACCAATAACACCACAAACTTCAGTTGCTTTCCATGCCCAATAAGGCAACCTCGATAGCGGAATATGAACAGAATACAGACAGTTTATTTAATTTGTTCACAAGTATCCACACAAACCAAGAAGACTTAGCACTTTCATTTCCTACCATGGACACATCATCAGAGTAAATGTCTAAGTTCCCGCCTTTACTTAAATAGACCCAACACCTAAATACCTTAATTAATTAATTATGACTTCATATTAAAAGATACAACAACCTAAAACCATAATACTTTTCATATATATTCATAAAATTCATAGCCTTTCATACATCAACATAATACCTTACAACATTAAATATAAAAATTATATAAAAAGCTAAACATCGTATACAAATATAAATATACCTATTAACAAAAAAACCTTTCTCTTAACTTAAATATTTTCAATGTTATCATGTATCACATATATTTTTAAAAAATATCAAAAATTTGTAAAATAATTTTTTACTTATTTAGTCATCTTTAACCATTAATACTTGTTTACTTTAATTTTAAGTGCTGGCATAAGTGAAATATGGTCATGGAGTCCCAGTTGGTTGCAAGCATCCAACTGCAGTTGCCATATAAGTTCCCTTAACTCCAGTTGTGTTTCCCAGTCATCACCTCTTTCACTTCTTATAACCTGCTCTATGACCCAAAACTTAAAATCAGCCTGTGGACATACTACTGTATGTCTATAAAGGGCATTAGTTTCCCTCTTCCTATTAATATCATATGTGTGCTCATATATCCTTTGTTTCAGACTCCGCTCTGTGTTTCCCACATAATATGAGCCACATATACATTTAGCAAAATACACTACACCCTTTGACTGACAATTATAATAACCCTTAGGGTAGAATGTCATGCTAATATGCTCTATATCTAAAACCCTTTGGTTATACACAAATGGGCATTGCGGGCACCTACCACATGTGTATGTACCCACCTTCCTTTTACTTCTTACTACCTGTTCCCTCTCAAAAATTTCCTTCAAATTTCTGTTTTTCTTATACCCAAATTTTAACTTCTTAGAAAATATTTTAATACTATTGGGCATAGATGAAAATAAAGTCCAGTTTCTATATATAATGTTCTTAATATCCTTAGTGTCTTGATTGTACGTCAGTATCATATATGCTTCTCCTGTCTCTTTCCCTTCATCTAGCTCCCTTTGTACTAATTGTATACCATTACTGTTACTATTCCCACTTGTTATTAATGGTATATATATTTCTCATTCTGCCCTTTCAAAACATCTTGCTTAATATTCACTATAGTCTCTACAGGATAATCCCTTTCGTCAAACAAACTCTGTATACAGTCTAACTCAGTCCTCATGTCTTCTTCCTCAGATGTCATACGTATCGCCCTAATCATCTGGCCTTTAATATTATTTTGTTCATGATTAATAGGGTGATTGCTACTATAATGTAGGTAGGAATTAGAGAAACAGTCCTTCCTATACAATTTGGACTTAAATTTTTTATTTGTATTATCTTTCAAGATAGTAACATCCAAGAAGTTCACATTTTCTTCCCATATTTCGTGTGTAAATTCTAGGAAATCTGTAGTTTGACCAATATACCTCACAAAATTATCTATTTCTTGTCATGGCCCCTTCCAGACCAAGCATATATCATCCAAAAATCTAAAATACACTTTTATATACTGCTTATGGCACGATCTACAACTTTTTCTAGCCCAAAAAAACTGACTCCTCTTACTCAAGTCTCCACCAAGCTTCTGTGCCGTTGGACCCTTGGACTTGATAGTCTCCAAAGGTGGATCTTTTTCTGGGGAACCAGTTCAGCTCCTTCCTAGAGTGGCCCAACTCCCCCTCGGGAATATCCACTAGATCAACCAGGAGCCTTTTGGAACTTGATGTGGTGCGTCTTGCTGAAAAGCTGCTTATGGCTAGAGGGATTGCTACACCATCCAAAACCCCCCTCCCATTAGGAGTTAGAGGTACTTCTCCAAGGACTCCATCTTACTCTCCTCCGACGTCGGAGTAGGCATTGATGACCCTGGAACCGATGTCTGTTCTAGTACCCATGACTATGGTTCTACTGGTGGACCTTACCATGGTTTCGGAGTCGACCCTTTGGCCTTCAGTTCAGTCGGAACCAAGGCTTTCTCAAGATCGTGGTTGGACTGTGACTTCTCTGGTTCCGGGAGCAGCTCTGATTTTTTTCTGTGACCCCGGTACTGAAGTTGTCGTGCTCACTTCTAGGCTCCCATCCCTGTTTAGGTGGGCATGCATTCCAGACAATGGAGATGGCACTTGCCACTGCTGGCAAACCATCGACATTGGACTACCCATTGACTCTTCCCTCTCAGCCACAACTGACACAAGACACCATTATCAGACATCGAGCACAAGAGCCTCAGGAGAACCTATTGCAGGGTGCCCCTTCTTCTGAATCCTCTACAGAACCCCACAAAGAAGGACCTAGAAAGAAATTGTGCAAGAGGAAGCACGTTGATTCCCACAAGGAGGCTCTCACTGAGGATATGGACTACCATGAAGGGCCAATGGTCCCCACGGTCACCCCATGAAGATGTCTCCTTTGGAGACATCCTTGAAATCTTAAAACAGAGGGGTGATTGGAAGCCCTCAAACCCTTCCTCCAAGAAATCCATCTTTCTGCAGGCTTTTCATGCTCAACCCTCTACCTCTTGACTGACCTCACCTGCAGATGAGCTGATACAACTCATGATGCAGAGGGCTTGGAAAAATCCTGACATTGTTGAACCGATCCCAAGGAGACCAGATAAAATGTTATCACCCCAGAAGAGAACCCACACTGGTTTAAGGGCATTCCAGTGGATGCTATGGAGGTGGAGGCTGCTACGAGAAAGGATCTTGCAGAGGAGAGCCAGATGGTCCACCCACCTAACAGGGAGTCCCAGATGGTGGATCCACCAGGGAAGTGACTGTTTAAATCATTAGCCATTGCTATTAGGTCCTTGAACTAACTGTCATATTTTACAAGGTCCCAAAGAGATCTAGTTTCTGAACTATCTGGAACCTTAGCAGGACAAGTGTCTGACGAGGTACGCAACAAAGTTGCCTCACAGCTAGCTACCCTGGAATCTGTATCTAACTCATCCATGCGATTAATATCCCATGCAACCAAAGGAGTGGCTAGAGCTGCAGGTTCAGGTGTAGTCATGAGATGCCATGCCTGGATGCACCTGTGTGATTTCACAGATCCCTTTAAGTCTTCCTTCCTTAATGCTTCTGTGGAAGCATCTTTCTTATTTGGCCCTAAAGTGAAGGACAAGTTAGCCAGATGTGAGAAGATAGAAAAACCCTGTCTGCCATAGGTGTACGTTTCTCCACCCCCAGCATCCTTATTCAAGGAACCAGCGGAGTGGAAAAATGTGACACAAAAAGTCTCAGGGTCCTTTTCGTGACACATGTGGCAAGTACTCCCCCAGAGGCAGAGGGGGTAACTCTAGTGGAAGATGCCACTACAGAGACAGAGGGGACCTGCGCAATCAGTGGTCCAATGATTCTTTCTCTGGACAGCCATATCAGCGCTCCTGAAGAGCAGCCTGATTGCTTTCCTCCGGAAGCAGTCGGAGAACATTTTTCTCTTCATTAAATGGCCTGGCATTGCATAACAACAGATTCTTGGGTGCAGAAAATAATCACCAGAGGCTACAAAATCTGATTGAACTCCTTTCCAAATCCACAAAAACATATTTCTGACATTCCACCTAGTCAAAGTGAATCAGCAGCCATACAGATAAAAAAGCTGTGTCAAAAAAAGAGTCATCCAAACAGTCCCACCAGACCAAATAGGATCCGGATTCTACTCAAGATTGTTTTTAGTGCCAAAAAAGACAGGGAGCTGGAGGCCAATTTTGGATCTCAGTGTTCTGAACAAGTTTATCATCCAAACAAAATTCTGGATGGCCACGGTTCAGTCCATTCTTCCATTCTTAGAAAAGGACAATTGGATGTACTCTATGGACCTTCAGGATGCATATTACCACATAAAAATCGACAAGTGCTCCAGAAAGTTCCTTAGCTTCTGGCTAGGAGCCAATCATTATCAATTCCGGGTTCTGCCCTTCAGACTCTCTACAGCCCCCAGAGTTTTCACAAAATGTAGGGCAGTGGTTACAGCTCACTTTAGACTAGAAGGATTCCTAGTGTTTCCATACTTAGATGATTGGCTCCTCACCACCCCCACCAAGCATGTCCTGGAAAAAGCTCTGAACTACACCCTAACACTGACAAAAATCTTAGGAATCTCTATAAATTGGGAGAAAAGCAACCTCACTCCTACTCAGAGTTTAGATTTCATAGGAGTGGTTTTCAATACCCAATCTTGCCAAGTGTCTCTTCCGGATCACAGATTGCAAAGACTGAGGACTCAACTCTGAGTGATACTCAGCCAGGGCATGACCTCGGCATGAGAGGTCCTTCAACTTCTAGGTTCAATGGCTGTGGCTATCACCATTGTCCAACTTGCGAGATTACACATGAGACTCCTTCAGTGGCTTCTTTTGTCTCAGTATTACCCGAATCATCATCCATTATCTTAACAAATATGGATAACAGAATGGTGCAAAAAAGACCTTTTGTGGTGGATGAAGCCAGATGCAAATCTTTGGAGCTGACCTTTTTCCCCTCCTCAACCCAAGGCCACTGTGACCATGGACACTTGTCTGATAGGGAGGGGGGTGCATTTTCAGGGAATTACGGTCCAAGGCACATGGTCGCCCATAGAGGCCAATCTGCATATCAGTGTACTAGAACTGTGGGCAGTGCTTCTAGCATTGCAGGTATTCCACTCTGTCCTTCCATCTGGAACAATTACCATTCAATCAGACAACATGGCAGTTTTCTGGTATATTAACAAACAAGGGGGAGCCAAGTCCTACCCGTTGTGTCGAAAGGCCATGAGAGTGTGTCAATGGGCGATAGCTTCCCACCACTTTCTGATCACAATGCACATTTCCAGTGATTCCAATGTGATTGCAGACAAACTGAGCAGATGTATCCTTCTGCCTCATGAGTGGTCCCTCAACCAAACCATAACGGCAAAGATCTTCAGCCATTGGGGCCAGCCTTGCTGTGATCTTTTCACTTCCCCAACAAACCATAAGTGCAGCAACTATTTTGCCCTGATCCCCCCACAGGGGGAGTCCCCAAGGGATGCTCTGATTCACAATTGGCCCACAGGACTTCTATGTACTTACCCCCCTCTTCCTCTAATCCCAAAATTTCTAAAGAAAGCCCTCCAGTTGAGAAGCAAAGTGATCCTCATTGCACCCTATTGGCCCCATCAAGTATGGCTCCCCTTTATTTGGCCTCACCTGCTAGACAAGCCATGGATCCTGGATCCAACTCCAGATCTGATCTCTCACCCCCAAGGGTTTATTCACCAGAACATAGCCAGTCTCAAGCTGATGGCTTGGTTTCTCCACTTCAGGCAGAACAATCTTTCTTCCCCAGTCTGTGATATTATTCTGGCTTCACATAAATAATCCACCAGGAAAATTTACTGTAGTAAGTGGAAAAGATTCTTAATATGGTCCAAGCAAAGAAAACGTGATCCTTATTCAGCTCCAGTTAATGCAGTTTTGGATTATTTGTCAATTTCTTTCAAAGCAGGAGCTGCAGCATCAACCATCCATGTTCACTTAGCGGCCATCTCCAATTTTCATAGCTTCCATCTCCAATTTTCATAATGGTTTCAACGACTCTTCTTTACTTTCCCATCATCTCTGCAAGACTTTCCTAAAAGGGATATCTCATATTAGTCAGCCCATTAAGGAACCCACTGAACCATCGAGTCTCACATTAGTTCTGCAAGCTTTAACGCAACCCCCTTTTTGAACCTGCTGCTACCTGCGATATCAAGTTCTTATCCTGGAAGTTCTTATTCCAAGTGGCCATTTCCTCAGCTAGACATATTTCCAAGCTTCATGCCCTATGTATTAAACACCTTTATATAATTTTTCATAAGGACGGAGTATCACTTCAGACAAATTCCTCCTTTCTACCCAAAGTTGTTTCAGATTTCACAGTAAACCAGTCTATTGATCTACCAGTATTCTTCCATAGTTTCTCAAACAAAGGAGAATATTGCCTTCACCTGTTAGATGTACATAGGCAATTGAGATTTTATCTTGACAGAACAAAGGAAATGCACAAATCAGACCAATTGTTTGTATCCTTGTCAGGCCCAAAATTGGGAAAAGCTATTTTTAAAGTAACTCTATCCAAATGGCTAAGAGACGGTATAGTCCTCGGGTATCAATGTTCAAAAACCCCTATAACAGGTAAAATTAAAGCACATTCCACCATATCTGTGGCAACTTCAAAAGCTTTTCATTCAAGGGCATCCATGGACATTATATGTGCAGCTGCAACCTGGTCTACTCCCCATACATTTATCGCTCATTACAAATTGGATCTGGTCTCCAGGGGAAGAGCTTCCTTTGGTCGATGGTGCTCAGGAATTTTCTTCCATCAGGGCCACCCAAGGCGTATAAGGTAGCTAGGGACTGTGTCCCATCAGTAAGGAATGAATGAAGATTAACAACATCAGATAAAGAAGGTACCATAAAGTTCCATCTGTGTCATTCATCTTCATTCATTCATTACATCCCACCCTCCTTCCCCCTCCTAGAGGCTCATGGGGGATTATCTGTGTCCAACTATCACTCTAGGGAACTTGTTCAGATATATAGCCTCTGCTTTTCTTGTCACAGTCAAACTCAATCTGAGATAACTGGGAGAAGGGCACTATGGGTAAAGCTTAGCTCGAGAGGTTTTGGCTGGCGTGAGCTTGGTATAAGGCTGACTCGCTTCCAAGGATGGAACCGACACCCATCAGTAATGAATAAATGAAGATGAACAACACAGATGGAACATTATGGTAAGACATAACTTTTTTATTTTGGGATAAGAATAAAATGACTGAAGAAAATAACAAGAAAGGTGCAACATAAACAAGAAATGTGTAACATAAACAATTTATACCAGATAATCAGATCATCTGCAAATTTACATTCTTCCTGTGATTAACCTAGAGGATTTCAATAATGGAAGTCAAGAATTTACCATGAAAACAATGGGAAGCAAAGCCTTAGTGGTAAATGTTGATATCCATGTTGAAAATCTATAAAAGGTATTTATGAGACGCTCATAATTCTTTGCAATATATGGAGCTTCAGCTGCTCTGGTGTACTACTAATAACTGAAAAAAAGTGTAGAAATTGAATGGTATGCAGCTTTGAAAGAGATGAAATACTTAATGCTGACATGCAGACAATGGCAAGAAGCTATGTACCCTCTGAAGAATGAATAGTTATAAAAACTGTTGGACAGTTCACTCTGGCATGTCTTTGTGTGTGTGTGTGTGTGTGTGTGTGTGTGTGTGTGTGTGTGTGTGTGTGTGTGTGTGTGTGTGTGTGTGTTTGTATGTGTTTGTATGTGTTTGTGTGTGTGACAGAAAGACAGAGAGAGAGAGAGAGAGAGACAGACAGAGAGAGACAGCAACATCTTTACAGCTTTTAAAGCTGTTGCAGCATCTTGCCACAATCCTCTTATAGGTGGATCTGTCTACTATTATAATCAAGCATGAGACTAGAGCTTACTAGCAATGAAATATGTTTAAATACATTGCTAATCTTTTTTATTAAATCAAAAAAATTATTAATAATGATCTTTTTCAAAGATTTGCATTGATCTGTTTTAACATGGGAAAGCATGCACATCTAAAATGACACAGACAATGCACTTGGGGAAAACAGCATTTGAAACAAGCAGCTGCAATTAAAGGCAGCTTTTGCATCAGACTTGATTTATGAGAAATATGTGAGATAAGGAGATACACAGTGTTGCCTGACAATGAAATTACTGCTTTATTTTTAGCTTTATATTGTTATCAACCTTAAATGATGTATTAAAATAATGTTGAAATAAAAGTCAGCTTTAGTATCATGTGTTTTTTAAGTTGATTCATTTAATGCTCAGAAATTACAACAATGAAATGCATTTCATTTGTTTGATTTGTTTCATCACTGAAGTTTAAACATGAAACACTGAAAATCTGGCAAGACTTTTGCTACAATTGAATGCCTATCATTAGAATAATACTGAAATGAATAAACATCAGTAATCCCAGTAGACGTCTGCAAATAGGTATAGTAGCAAAGCTGTACTGCATGACTAAATAAAACATTAATGAGTAGAAATAGGGCTTCCCACTTTTTATCTGACTACATTTCTCACAATAGACAGGTCTTATCAAAAATGACAGCATCCACCTTGCTTTGTCCTACAGCAACTCTATCACCACAATACTACTAAAAGGAAAAGGACACAATGTTCCTTTACCCGGCCTTTTCCATGCAACTGAAAATAAAAAAAAAACTTTTGATTGCTGCAGTTAAGATCTCTCCTCAGCAGGGAGCTTGCACACTTTTGACTAAGAGAATGGCAACCTAACTAGTTTGATTTTCATGTCAGGGCTCTTCCTATTAAGCAGGAAGCTCAGAATGAAGCTTCAGGTTGGATTCCATTTTGCTGAGACCTTGCCTTAAATACATGTCAAAGATTTAGTTTTGAATGATAGCAGGCATCTCCTGACTGAGTGTTAAAATTAGTCCTTAACTATTAACTTAAATGGCACAAACCAACTAATGTAAACTGGTAAAGGTAAGCTTAAAAGTATTTAACTGGCTTCTAAACTCTTATCTGTGTTTACTTTGTGCTCTTTTCTGATTGTTCTTACTGGTTGTTGGCTTGCTACCAGTTAAAGAAAACATGCTGAAATCTGAAGAATGTGTCTCAAAAAGTCAAACTATTGTTTACTTTAATTATGCATTCCAGAGGTAATAAAAAATACTATGGGGTTACTAATTCTGACAAAAGTCAGCTTAAAATCTTTGAAACATGTTAATGAAATAACAAGCTATTGACTTGTAAGTGGCATTCTTATCTGTAAACCCTCTACCATTGAATTGTCCAGCATACCATCGTTATTTTGTACAAGCTGAACAAATAGCCTTTTTGTCCTAATGCCATCAAAAGCTTTATATTTTACCCAAGAAAGACATTCTCCTTTGCTTTAGAAGAACTATTTACAACTATCAAAGTCCTTCAATATTTCTAACACAAAGTTCTCCAGAATTCTGGATAATTCTGCTAAGCTGTAACATATCTAAGGGCAATTTACATCTTGAATTATGACAAATTTTTGCTTACTAGATTTTCTTTAATTGCTTGTAAAGCCATGTAACAATACTTTTTGTATATCACAGCACTTTTTATCATATTTTACAAGATGTGTGCCTGCACTGTACATCAGTGGTTAGGATTCTTGACTCATAGCTCTAGGAAATACAATTCAGTCTTTGCTTTGTGTGACTGTCTGTAGGACCTATAGTCTTTGCTTTAGGTGACTGCATTAATATTCTCTGTTCTTATTATATCTGCATTGTTTTTTTCTAGTATTCTGTTTTTATCTGCATCTCAAAAAATGTAGCTGACTTGTTTTCTCCTATCTTTCCATGTATATCCCGTTTTCACATTTATTTTGTTCATATGGTTGAAAATTATCTAGATTAAAGTTCAATGCTATGCAAGGTCTTATTGCAACAGTAAAATAACAGGCTGTACATTTAAGTTATCCAACTAAACATGGAGTGTTTTATTCAGTGTTGGGTGAGAAACATTGCTTTTATATTACAATGTATTTATTTATTAAAAATCTTACATTATTTCCAAAATCTCAATACTGACATTTTGCCTTATTTTAAAACTATACATTTTGGCTTCAGTTATGAACTAAATAAAGGCTGATCTTTGCTGCTGACTGGTTGTCTCATTACAAGTTAATGACGTTGAATTCTGCACCTTGGAGACACTTGAATAATAAGGCTGCTGAATGCTGCACAGTCTCCACTCTAATCTCTAAAACACATAATTTCTCTAAAGAAAAAAATAATTTCTCTGGTAATACATGCAAAGACAAAACCTTTCTTTAGTGAATACATTTAGTAAAAATAAATGAATGTTCACTACATTGATTTGCTAGGCCATTACAAACTAAGAACTTTAAATCTTACATGTTTGCTATTGTCAGTTTCATAGATATTATGCTAGTGGGAGACCTTCAAAATGTCAGACTCATACATAATAAGCAGACTGAGATACAAGTACTTCCAAAAGGCAGCTATTATTAGCTGATAGGTCTGTTTAGCCTAAACAGCAAGCAGCAGTGACATATTACACAATTATGGCAGCTTTCTTTTTTTTTCCAACTCAAAATTGTCATCACGAACTGATTTAGGCAGAAAGATAGAGTATCAATAAATGTATTTGTCCTGGTTGCTAGCCCACATCCTGTACTACAAAGATGCAAAGTTTATGCATTCACTTAGTCATTTTGCTGAGATATCTAACTCAGGTTTTACTGAAGTGTATCCTGGCAGTCAGAGGATGCAGGGCTGAGAAATCTAATCCTGCATGGTGTGCCACTCAATCACATGGTGCATAGACACATTCGCACATGTGTGCCATGCAGATTAAGAAGTAATATAGAAGATAAACAGTTCAGCTACACCACATCTTTGGGATGCACAAAGAAACTGGAGCACCATGTAAAACCTTACATGGATAGAAGGAAGACATACAGACTCTGCAAAAGACTGCTAAGGACAAAACCCATTAACAAAGCATTCTAAGACATAATGTTGAGAATTGTGCCACAATATGAGTGAGTGTCTGTGTGTGTGTGTGTGTGTGTGTGTGTGTGTGTGTGTGTGTGTGTGTGTGTGTGTGTGTTTGTGTGCATGCGAGCACATGCAGATATAATGATCTAGCAGCTCATATTCAACAAAAGTATATTAAGGAAAAAAAATAGACAATAACGTAGTTGAAAAATCACTTTCTGCAATTCCCATCAAAATATCCTAATACCTTTGATACTTCTGAAACATAATCAAAAATATGTGTCATTAATAACCACACCCAAGCAGAAAAACACTGCATCCAAGAAAATCCAAAAGTGTGTGATACAAACTATAAAATAGCTAATTCTTGTCACTATTAGAACATCCAGATCTGCTAAACCTATGCAACCAAATGTACAAACCTAGTACAACTTACTTAACTATTGCATCCAGCAAGACAGCACCATATCAAACAAATAAAAGACATAACCAAAATTTATAATGTACTAAATAACAGCTGACAATATGACAAAATGGCAAAACTAAAAATTGACAAAATGTGCAACAAAAGAAATCAGTCAACAAAATACTGTTTAACTATATATGTGCATCTGTGTGTGTATCTATTTATTAATATATATATATATATATATATATATATATATATATATATATATAGAGAGAGAGAGAGAGACGTTACCTTCATTTCACTGACAGATCATTTCACTGACAGATCATTTCACTGACAACCAAATCAGCAAGACCAATTCACTGAAATTCATTTCACTGAAAACTTATTTCACTGACAACTCATTTCACTGAAACTCATTTCTTCGACGGTTATATATGGCCTGTTCCCCACTGTAGTGCAATCCTGGCATTAGAATATATAGTAAAGGGGGTGTGGGGAGCACAGTCCCCCACATTGGGGGGTGTGGTGGAGAAGCCAGATTATGCCAGTTTCCATACCTTATGAACATGGTCTTGAACCTGTTATTTGTTGGCTAGTTTTGGTTGGTACATGTAATTTCTCAATGTTCCATGAGTAATAGTTTACTACTATGAGGTAACATTTATCCTCAAGCTCACACAAGTTACCAACTATCTTTTTGAAGGATTTTGTGGTAACTGTGTTGGTATTAAAATATCTTGTATTTGCAATGTTTTACAGACAAACCAATGATTAGACTGCCCATCTCAAAATATATTGATGAGCAGTTTGTAACCCATGGTCAGTTTGGTAATGTGCCTTACCTTTTCTACTCCTTGGTAGTCACCGGTCTGGTTATCATTATGCCCTGCACATTGGCACCAGCATTATTTCCATATCTGGCAGTAGCTGGTCATGTGTAAGATTTCTGAATAACACATCTGCCATGACTACTTGTTTTCCTGATACATGACTTTCTCTGGCATTGAACCTTTTTAATCTCTTGAGTAGTTTTTGACATTTGGGAGAATGTTTTTTAGATTATACTAACTGATCAGCAGAATGAACAGCTTCTCATGTATCAGAATTTAGAAAATTTTAGACCAAATAATTTTCTAGAGAATTTCTCACATGCTCAGATACCTGCAAGGTACTTTTTCTTGGTTTGCAATTATTATCTCTACTTAGCATTTGTTATACTTGTGGAACAAAGGCAAAATCACTCTTGTTCATCTGTTTGGAGTAATGTTGCACCTAGACCAAAGTTCTAGCATTCACAGTTTTTTGGTTTTGTTACATAATGGTGTGATAGCATGAGAGATATTGATAGCATTTTTTTACTCTGCAGAAAGCTTGGACATAAGCATTTCCCCATGACCAGGGTGTCCTTCTTTAACAAGTCTGTCAAAAAACATAGCAGAACTGATAGATCTGTCATGAACTTTCTCAGTAAATTAGTCATGTATCGGGCTTACCTTAACTCACTCACATAAGATGTACTCTTTAGTTTGATTGTAATGACTTTGCTTGCCTCTGTCTGATTCCATTAGCATTTATGCAGTGATCAAAGTGCAGAAGCTCATTTTTTTTTCAAAACAGCACTTGTCTTAGTTTAGCTTTAATCCTTAATGTTTGATAATATGGAGCACTGCCTCTTAACTGAAATAACATGTTTCTTCATCTGGACCAAACAAGATATCACTCATAACAACAAAAATAACAAGACCTCCATGGCCTCTTATCAAGTCATCATTTTTTGCTAAAAGTTTTCATGTGCTGAGGTTATACTAAATGCCACCAGCATCTTGAAACATATCTTTGCCATAGGAGTAATGAAGGTTTATATCTTCTGGATGTCTTCCTCTAAGGGTATTTGCCAGAACCAGCTGGGAGTGTCTAACATGGAAGTCACTTTTGCTTTGACTAGTTTAGGTGCTATGTCATTTAATGCTGGAAGACTGAACCTACCTTGCACGATTGCACGACTAAAATTCATTAAAATTCATACAATGCCAATTTTTTTTTCCATTATGACCATCAATGCACATCATTCAGTTGTGTCAGCTACACTTTCTATTGCATTCATTTAAGCTCTGCCTCTACTTTAGGCAGCATAAGATACAACATGTTTTGGCCAAAACATATGGAACAGCATTTGCTTTTAATTTTATTTTTACTTGGTCATAATTAAACAGCTACAAATGACAGCAAAATGTCCCAGTCTTTTTCTTCTCTTACCACTTCTACATTGTGTGACACTCTGCTCTGAGCAAGGTAACAGTTACAAATCATACATTTGCTAAATATACACTCTCTCTTATTCTCATGCACATACTTTAACCAGTGCCATATCTTTATTTAAATCCTGAATTGTATTTGCTTTTACTGCACACACATCATTTTCCAAATTTAAGTTACCATTTATTTCACTAGTTTTACTTCTCTGGTATTTTTATTGTTATTCATTTATTTTTTTTTTATTTGCAGTTTGTTAACCAGGAAAGTCCATTGGGCTGAGATGAGCCCTTTTTCGGAGGCCCGGGGAGAAAATCTTCTTGTGCATGCATATATTATTAACAAAACAGAGAATTAATACAGGCTTAAAATAAAATTATTACAAAAACAAAATTGACAGAAGTTAAAACAAGTTTCTTGTGCATACATTATTAAAAAAACAGAGAATTAATACAGGATTAAAATAAAATAATTACAAAAGCAAAATTGACAGAAATCAAAGCATAATGTTGTGCAGCTTATAAGTTTGTTTATATATGTTTGTTTATATAAGGTATAAGTTTGTTTATATAACTTATACGTTTGCATTTCTAAAGTTAGATTCACTGTGGGTTTTAACTTTTAAGACACTTCAACATCAGCTGTACCAGTAACAATTCTGTCTCTGATTTGCTCACCTTTTGTCACATAAACCCTCAGTTTTTAAGCACTTCATACAGGCATCTTACCAAGCCATCAACACATTCATCCTTTATTTGTTCACATCTGTGGAAGCATACCATTTCATGTCTGATATCTCTTTCTGGCATAGAATGTTCACTTACCTTATAATTATTGATTCATATGCAATACTCTGACTCTCTTAGAATGAAAATAAATTGCATTTAGTCTATACTTCCTTGACCGTGGACTACAACAAAGTGTTTACCTCAGTGTTCTGTTTCTTTGTGCACCTTGGTTGATACTCAAAAGTGTATGGAACTTTTCCTCCATGCTGGCCACCCAAATGGTTTTAGAAGCCATATGGGTCTGGTGCATTAAACTTTGCCATTTTTGTAAAAAAATGTGTTTTCTACGTCTAAAATATCTTAAAAATCAATGAAAAAAAATTTTGTGAGGTAAAACTGCTTAGTCTGAGATTGGTGGACATTGCTTGACATTAGCATGTTTTCTGATAAAAATGGTATTTTTGTTTTAATTTCATGTATAAGATCCAAGTTCTCACATCATGTCAGTCTGTGCACCTGTATTACAGCAGTTAGGTTAAATATCAATTTATTAACATCATGTGAGACCACGTTTTAATAAAAAGGTGATCTTTATTCTGTACAAATTGGAATCTTGAGAACAGTTTAACAGTTTGCTCATCATGATTAAACCAACTTTATGAACCACAAGCTATACATTATGTGACACATTCATGCTTAAAGTGACAATACTAAACTTTTCTCTTAAAAGTAGCAATATTCTAAAACATATTCGGAATATATAGAGACTCAAGCAGTTTTAGATAAGTTATCACAATATAGTAGGTTAGAAAATAGGTGGCAGGTGTTATTGGCTAATAAAATTTATGTTTCATAAGCCAACATTGCACATGGTTAATGGAGCTGTCTATGATTTGTTTGATACCAATTATGCATTACTTGTTTGCAACAAAGACATGTTAGGCATCTTTGTTTTAAAATTGTTGTGCTCATTTACTAAGTATAGTAACAGAAGCTTACTAGGAATTTTTGTATATCTGTGTCAAGGAATTATTAAAATTGCTCAGTGGTGCCATTTCAGGTTCCCTTATTTCATTCAAATTCAGATCCTCAGACAGAATATTTTACAATTGATGCTGTTCTTAGTAAGAATCAAGCACAAATATTTTCCATTCAGTTCCAATTGACTGAGCAACACAAGGTCATATGGTAAGTGAGGAGAAAGGTAATCACTGCCCGAAGTACATGAAAGATCTTCCCCAGAGTCCCAGATATTCAAAGAAGATAGAACAGTATGAGAGAAGGAGTAGAATTAAGTATACACAGGACTAAATCCATAGTTAACTTGATATAAAACTTAGCTGTGATTGTCCTAATAAAATAGCTATTGCATCCATTTGTGTCCAGCAAATAACATTTAAACAAGTAAAGACACAGATAAATATTCCATGCATATCAAATAGCTTGATCTGTAATCTTGACAGTGCTAATTAAAGACTGGTAATTTTATCTTCAAATGCTTCACAGTGAATGTTTATATCATTTTGTTTAGTTCAAATACTTCAGGTATTCCCAGTGTGCCTCCAGTATCAGTATAGAACAGATGCAGTCATATTGTATTTTTTTCCTGGATTGTACAGCAATCGATTCAGTTTAACCCCTAACTGCCTTTATATAAATTTAGTCTAACAGATTTATTCTTCATAAATAATGAAACAGGACAAACACATGAGACACTGTGTCTTGTCTCTATTTTCCTCCCTACTGATTTTTGCTATTGTCTTATCATTTCTTCTCTGATCATTTCCATTACTCATGAGTGGCCATTTATGTCTGAGTACTGAAGCAGTCATTCCCCTACAGAATAGTTAATGTAAAATGATTGAAATCCTTTTGTCAGGTACTGAAAATAAGTTTCATTAGATGTTTTCTGTCATGGCAGCATGGGCATAATATTTTGCCAAGAAGAATGCATCTGATCAGGGTACGTATACTCAATAAACACTATGATGCAAGGAAATAAAGCATTATGCAGCTAAAACTTTATCATGTCACAGTAAAATGTATTTATCATAATGATATATAAAACTTGAAGCAAATGGAAATGTATTGATTGTGACTCTCAAAAGTCTTCCAAAGGCTTCCCAGAAAGTATTTCAGATTATCTGTAATACTTGTCTTCACTGCTACATACATGTGAAGTGTTATTATCTTGTTATAGACATAGTTATTTAAGACTGCCAAATATGGCTGTGCGTTAAGGAGGGTACAGTTAATTAAAAATGAAAAATACCACTTGAATATATATATATATATATATATATATATATATATATATATATATATATATATATATATATATATATATATATATATATTTATATAGGTTTACCAACATAATGTTGAATGCTAAATGGTTGAAACTGAATTGGTTCAACACACTATATTGGATGATCAAAATGTTGAAATAAAATTAGTCTAAACACACAATGTTGAAAGTATCGAATTTGCCCATTTCTGCACTGTAGTATGATATCTGAGTTGATATATTTAAGTGGGGGGAGGTGCAGGGGGGGCATAGCCCCCCTGCAAAATAGTAGGGTTGATCTCATTGCTTTTTCAGTTAAATGATTGTAGACATTAGACATTTTGATAATTCAATGTTTTGGGTTGAGATGTTATTTTTCAACCAAATAACTATTAGACATTATGAAATTCAACATTATGTCGGTAAACTATATATATATATATATATATATATATATATATATATATATATATATATATACAGATAAGACCACCTACACTGATGTATTATACAGACAACCATTTGCTACCCCACAGAGAGAAGCTACAACCACTTTGCTCAAGGATGCCATCTCCTGCCATTACGTAAGGAGTTTCTACATCCTGATTGCAAACATGTCAAATAAGATCAAGAAACATTACCTGAAAGCAACAGAGATATTAAAACATTCCAGGGCATATATAATACAATACTTTATTTGTGAAACAGCATCATAGCAAAGTAGTGATGTAGTAAATTAACTACTAAATTGCTATGTTCTCTACCATCCAGTATAATATTTTAAGAAAGTGGCATATACTTTAATTAATTTAAATTTTCCTAAAATACTGTTTAATAGTGGAAACTTCTAAGCCTGCATTTTTAAACAACAATTGATCGGTTGTGGTATATTGGCAACTGATAAAGCCTTTCTGCCCCTGTTTAGATGTAATTTGCTTGATGGATCTTATGAAGTGCAGGTATCATGCACTTGTAACTTGACCTCCAGTCAGCAAGTACTCATGGATACAAACTTTATTCTTTTATTCCTTGCCATATGGTATCTTTATTAAAGCAATGAAGGGCAGAATATAATCCTGTTTGGATTATGCAAAAAGTCAAGATTTAGACTAAATAATACATTTACAGCATGACTTCCATGGCTTACAGAAAATTAACTAGATACCGTACAGTTTATTCAGAAGTCAGGTATGTGTTAGCTATTTATTTAATAGCATCCAAATGTCCCCATAACTCTGTTAAGAATGCTCTTAAAGTTTTCAAAATATTCCTATTCAAGGTATTTTATTTCGAGTCCTCTACCTTAAGGAGCATATGTTCCCTTCATAAGACTACTTGAATATTTCACTAACTACAATTAATTTGTGGAATGGACAGTAACATTACCAAGCTATGTAGACTGGCCCACGACATAAAGACACTGATAACTTCAATTCATTTGTGGAATGGACAGTAACATTATCAAGCTATGTAGACTGGCCCACGACATAAAGACCCTGATACTCTATTAAGTTGTCAGTCCAGATGGATGACAATAAGAATTTTGCAAAATTAATAGTAGGCCTTCTAACTGTCATTTATCTGTTTGTAGTAAGACCATCACTAATGCTTTTGAAATTCGTTCTAAAGTCCCTTTGCTTAAGTGTTATAAATCTATTTTACATTATAATTCTTAAACACCATACCCATAGCAAATTCAAACAACAAAAATGGGTGTTGTGTGTACGTATATTTGGGGTCCTTCTTCCCCACACTATTTTGAAGTAATATTATAGTTCAGTCCTTGACATATAGCCTCAAGACTACATTAACTGGCTTTTGATTTTGCTGAATATGTCAAAAATTGCAGATATTTCAGAAACTGCACTTGGTTCTGATGCTAAAATGTACCTGAACAACTGGAATAGTTCTTGCATGCCCAGAAGTTGTTTATCTTGTGTCATGAAATCAACAAAAATTATTTCATCAAATTCCAGTAAGTGTTTTCCCTTTTTAATTTTTTCCAAGTCATTTGGGTTACTAGTACCATGCCTGGAATGGATCCCATTCCTAAGTCGAAGTATGATTAAATTCATGAAATTAGTATTGTTTTAAGTTTGATGTTAGTCAAAAGTGGTCTTTGCAGGACCCACAATGTGCTCAGAATTGACACCTTTTGTAATTCATATGGAGTTACATGTATTGGTAACATATCTAAATAAATTTATTATGAAACCCATTGTTCCTACTACTACTGGAAGTGTCTGGGTATCCTTCTTCCACATTGCCATCATTTCTGCCTGCAGATCCTGGTATTTTATTATTTCATACCTCTGTGTAAATAGGACACTTTAATTACTGGATATAGCAATTTCACTGATCAATGCTACTTTTGTCTTCTTTTCATGGACTACTGTATTTGGTTTTCTTGTATCTATTTTCTGACCTGTCGGTCATACACGATCCCATGTGATATAAACTTCGTCTTTCTAGTTAATGCTTTGTGGCTCATGTTTGCAAAGCTTCTCAGCTACTTCAGTATTGTAATGTTTGCACAATTCCCAGTGCAGAAGTCCTGCCAATTATCATGCCTTTCAGTATACAGACCCTCTGCCATTAGTGCATCACACCCAGCAGCAACATGGGTGACTGTTGCCAGTTCTGTTTTATGGAACCTGCACTTGTCTTTTTCTACTCATGTTCAATGGACTTTGTAAACAAATGTGTACATAGTTCAGTATGCTGTTTGCTAATGCTGATAGATCTGAAAGCTTAACGCTTTTGTCTAAGGTTGCTGTCACTTGGAATTTTACTTTCCTTGATTTGTATCAGTCTTGGAATTAGATTAATAAAGTTAATGAGTGAAAGGTACAGAAAGCACTGCATGGTTGATGGGGGGGGGGGGCATGAATTCTTATTTGTAAAACAAAACTATGTTTTGCCATTTTGGTTTGTTGTTTTTGTTGTTGGTGTTGTTAAATCAAATGCCAACAAGTTGCTTGTTGTATAGTCACAACATTTCTGAATTCATAGACATACTTTTCTTATTTTCCTATTATTGTATTGCATGTACCAAGGTGAAAGTATGGCCATGGACAAAATTTTGAAATGAATAAGAAACTAGAGTGCGTGTGTTTGTTCATGTGTGTGAGTGAAGTCCTACACCTCACCTACCTTAACTGTATGTGATTTAATAGTGTGAATGTGAGCACACCTGTCATACCTCAAATACATGGACAAAATAGCACACAGCATTGATGTTGTGGCCATGCATTGTAAGAAAAATTTTCAGAAGGCCTTCTGGAGTACATAGTTCAATGCCTTCTTCAAGTCCACAAAAGCACATCCATATTTCCACAGCCAGGAAGGAGTCAACATTCCTGCTCTTAAATTGAATGTTCACTGTGACACACTGCTCAGAGCAAGATGGCAAGAAACTGGGCTTAATGAGAAACTAACACTGAAATCATTTCTAAAGAGATGCCCACTTAGACATTAACAGGCATTGCTTTAATGGGGTTTGTTCTTTTAGAGTTTGTTGATTGGCTGGGAGATGTTCGGTTTTATAAATGGGATGTAGCAGTTAGCAATGATTTCAGGAAATTATGTCATCCCTTCTTTTAGTGATTGGTGTTTCTTGGTATTTTAAACGTGTTTTTCATCTTGTTTTATGGTCTGAAAAAGGAAGTCATTTCCAAAAGTGCTAACCTGTTTGTTACATTAAATATTTTCTACCTTCGAGCTGTGGTACTGTTTGCAGCCTTATTTGTGACAATCACAGTTTGTCAGTCTGGATATTCTGTCCCAGAGTCATTTATGTGACACCAAAAAGGCATATTATCACAAAACCCCCAGAATATCCAGTGACTTCAGCACCACTGACTGTCTGTCATCTATTCCTACAACACTGGCACAGGTAAACTAAATAATTGCCAGAGTGTCCTTATCCACTCAGATTAATCCCTTTCTATCACTTGCTTCTGACACTTTCTCCTCAGAGGCAGGTATGTTCATGATAATCAGGAATTTAGCAAACTGTTTTTTTCTACCTCTTAACAATGTTCCAGTAAAAGTCAAAGTTTTTCAACCTGTGTTGAGAACAGCATAGGGCAAGTCCTGTTTCACCTTCCCAAGTTGCCAAAGTATACTCAGATAAATATAAATTGTGTGATGTATGGAGTGCTCACAATCCTAAAATTGTTTTTTTTTCCTTTGGTCCCACAACAGAGCATTATCTGCCTCAGTTACTGTCCTCATCTACCAGGTCTATTGGATCTGCTGCAGCTTTCCTAAGGTGGCATCAAACTCATGACTGGGGCCATTCAGGAGATTGAGGACCTTCAGGCAGTATCACACAGCTGTCAGTGAGTATTTCTCTATTTTGTTCACTGCACCTACACACATACAGTAACACTTAGAGGGAGATATTTGCAATGAGCATCAGTGTTGAGCAACAATTCACTTCCACAAGGGGCTAACATCAGCATGACACCCTGTCTACCCGCAGGCATCAACTCATGGTTATTTCTGTTGTCTCCACCAAGGAAATCAAACTGTGACAGTGTGCTCCAAGTATGTGCACTTCCCTCCATCTGCCCAGACTGGGCATGCTATCCTTCTTGCCTGCATCATTGAGCACCCAACATGCTTTTCAAACTCAGGTTTCCTGAGACATATTTAGGGCTTTGTTCCTCTGCCTACTGTGACAGGTTTTCAGATTGACTATCAGTAAGGGAGTTCACTCTTGGCATAAGTTTTACTACTAAACTTAATCCCTTAATCTTTACTGGATCATAGCTTTATTCCATGGTAGTTGTGGATATGGGTGCTCTCACTCCTCATCAGGCTTTAATACATTACTTCTTAAATATGGTAATGGCAATGTTGATTGTAATACCTTTGATTCCTCTTGGCGACTTGCAGAATCCATGACTATAAAATAAGGGTATAAGTTTGGGTTTGTGAAAGGCAGATCATGTCTCCTGAACCTGGTCAACTTCTTTGAGACAGTCACCAAAGCCGTAGACGAGGGTAAGGTGGTTCACACAGCCTATCTTGACCTCGCCAAGGCTTTCAACAACATCACCCATTCTGGAATTATAGCTAAACTCACTAAACTAGGTATAAATCCCTACGTCACAAGATGGGTTGCCAACTGGCTCACTGACAGAACCCACACTGTAAAAGTTGCAGACTCCAAATCTGACTTCAAACCAGTGACAAGTGGAGTAGCACAGGGTTCAGTCCTGGGACCTTTCCTGTTTGGTATCTACTTCTCTGAAATACAGGCTAATGCAAAAGGCCTCTGACTAATGAAGTTCACATATGACTGCAAACTAGGAGCTATAGTCGAGTCCCCAAATTATGTGGACATCCTACAGAAGGGCCTCACTGAGACAGATGCCTGGTGTCAGAGCCATGGCCTCAAGCTCAATGCCAAAAAGTGCATTGTTATCCCATTTGTTTAAACCTCTGTACCCATGAACTACCACATAGGCAGCAGTCTTCTTAACACCGAATGTGTGATAAGAGACCTTGGGACCCAGGTGGACAGTAGTCTCTCCTTTGATAATCACATTGCCATAGTAGTCAGGAAATCCTTCTACATGGCACACCTCATCACAAAAGGGTTCTCATCCAGGAAAAAAGAGGTCATTGTTCCCCTCTACTCGACACTCATTAGACCCATTATAGAGTACAACGCCCCTTTTCGAATGTACCTCACAAGACATCTGCAGCACCTGGAAAGGCCACAGAAGTACCTCACAAAGAGGATTACTGGCCTCAAACAAATGCCCTACACTGACCGTCTCAAAAAACTCCAGCTTTACTCTGTAGCATATCACCTACTCTGAGTTGCTCTCTGCCTAACATATAAAGCTATGTCAAACCCAGAGCTGTTGGACATGCTACACCTAAAAAAATCCCAATCCCTCCAAGCTACATGCTCTAGGCAACTAAACCTTGTCATTACAATAAACAGGACAAGCTGGAGGGATAGATTCCTGTCCCAGATACTTCCCATACTCTGGAACAAGCTATCCATCTATGTCAAGCAAAGTTCCTCATTAACACTCTTCAAGAAAAATCTTGATGAGTGGATGGGAAATAGGAAATACACCCCGGGGATCACTTCTGTGGCTCTGCTTGACAGGGGCACAGAAAATTAACTTTCTTGGGTTGGCGTAAGCCAGGGAACCTTGTTGGCTAGGCTTACTTAGGCCTTTGGGCCGATAGCCTAGTACCTACCTATGAACCTGTGAACCTATAAGGCCATAAGACTTAAAAGTGGGTGTTATTTAAAATGGAGTTTGTAGGATATTGGTAAAAGCACACATGAAAGCTAGATATTTAGCAAAAAGTATACAAATCAAGGGGGTATTCAAGGAAACTACACAACTTAAAATGGACTTTTCAAAATATAAACTGTTCTGGTGGAGAACTAAAATATTCAGGCAATAATTAAATGCTCTAAAATATTAGGATGTAGATATGATACAAAATAGAATCCAGCCTTTTATTTGGCAAAATAAATCTGCTAATACAATCATGCTTTTGAATGAGGAATGCAGAAAAACTGAAAGATTGAGGTTAGGGTACAATGATTTTATCTAAAGGCAAAAAGCAGGATTATGAGAGGTTATTAATATGAATTCACCACATCACATATCAAAGTCTTCTCTGCTCCTGAGATGACTTGTTTACAATGTACAGCTCTCACATGTATATTCAATTTTAAACAGACCTTTATGGGTATCTTAAATTTTCCAAACCTTGTAAAATCTGACCTTGAGTAAGGCCAGGTCTAGCTGAAGTAATTGAGTTTTTGACAAGATTTTCAAAATGGAACTATTTTCACAACTTTTTCTTCTTTCTCAGCAAATTAATAATGAAGACATGTTTCCATATTCCTGCAGACTAACTGTAACTATATTGCTTCCTATCAAAGGTAACAATATCACCTCAACAGACGACTGTCATTTAATATCACTTATCCTACTGGTAGATGTGATACTCCACTAGCTTCTTGTTTCCCAAATGAAAATTATTTTTCCCAGAATTTTAGCTATATGCAGCAAGGCATTCTGCTCAGGAGAAATTATGCAACTCATTTGATCAGAATATGTCTTGCTGTTACTGAGCTGATATCAGACTCTGAAATGCCTGCCATAGCAGTCATCGACAGTACCAACATCTTTAGATCTCCACAACTATTTTTCCTGTGTATACAGTTAACTTAGTATTCAAAGAAAATTCATAAAAAGGAAGAAGTATTATATAATCATCCATCATCTTAAGCCACTATCAAAAGGAGGATGCCTTGCTTCTACCAATTTCATGGTGGTACTAAATAGGGAAGCCCAGTTTCTCCACTTTTTTGTCTTTGCGTTGGTAAGGATCGATTATCTTTGACAAAAACTAGTCAGAAATGTGAATCTGCTTTATTCAGCTGTGCAAACCAGTTCAAAGTCTCTCCTAGATGCTCCAGGCTCAGGTCTGACCATCAGCAATAGTAAATTAATTATCTTTCACTTGAATACTTATTCTGTGTTGTGTAAAGAGAGTAAAGTAAAAACACAAATATCTCAGGATACTACTACACTGGATAAAATGAATATGCTAAGCCTCATCTTTAAGCCATCACAGCTACACATACAGGAAAAGATGAGTACAAGCAATCATCTTGTTTTGTTGATAAGTCCCATTGATGAAGCACAGTGATGGAATACCAAAAGCATAACATTTCCTTTAGATATTCACACCCACTAAGAATATCAAGGAAGAAACTGTTGGACAGCATTCAGAACGGCTGGATAAGCATTTTTTTCATTCAGCGCTAGAAGAAAGTCATTTTTATACAACAATACATAAGAGCCAACTGGACATCTGGTCCCATATATGGATTATTAAAACTGATCATAACAAACATGCTCAGAATTTGTGGTTACTTTGCTGAGGAGCAGTTTACAAAAAAGGAGAGTGAGGCTCTTGATATTTAAGGTTACTGTTCAAAATTAAGACAGATACTGGATAGCTGAGGTCAGGAAGGAAAATATTGTATTCCTGGAGACTATTTTGAGAACATTTTGGTAAACTGACCAGAAGCTCTGATTCAAGAGCTAACTGATTGTTTTTTATAGAATCACTCCATTCAGCCCCATGGATCTGAAACCCAATCCCCACTGTATCCTACTAGCTACATAGCTGAATCTTCTCCCCTCCCATAGTTCTCCTCTGTGCTTATTTATTCAAGCAAATCTCATGGTGACATTCCCTATTATACTAGCCTGTAGGACACTAGGATTCTTGGCATTCACCAGTAATGTGCTCACCACATACGTAGTATCCACTATGCATTGTACTTGTTGCTGCCAATATTCTGAGTTCTTTTCTTTTCAGCTTTCAGCCTTGACCAGACTTCTAACATTATGAACATCTGATTGTGACTTTCTGTATTGGTTGCTTTAGTTGGTAACACTGCAAAAGAGCTTGTGTTTGATATTGCTGTGTTCTTTGTAATTCGCGGCTTATAAGTACAATATACTGGTTGATTCTCTGAGTCCCCTACACATGTGGGTTTCTACAGTTTGTATGCTTTAGTGAAACTAAACTATTTTCAGTGCAAGACTAATGTATTACCACTATAAGGAAGACTCATACTGCTTGTCTTTACTGTATTGCTGTGTTCCTTTAATTATGTGGCTTATGGGTACAGTTTATTGGTTGTTTCTTTTGAATCCCCTGCGCACACAGGATTCTATAGTTTGCATGATTTATTGAAACTTAACACACTACCACTGTAAAGAAGACTCATACTGGTTATAATTACAATTATAGCCCTAATACCTATAGACTTAATTTGTTTAGGAATAACATTACCCAAGCCATTATATGTAAGTTATTAACACCGAAGCTCACTATTTCAGTATTGGGTAATCACTCGAGTGTCTACCTGTCGCAGAGACTTAGTTGTCTAAATTATAACTGACGAATAGTGTTTAGCACGGTCCCTTAGTACCTCACCCCATGCTAAAGCTTATTATAGCTGGATAGATGCTTTACTGCTCAACCTCTATTTGGCTGTTGTGATAATTATCCTTTTCTTCTTGACAGGAAGCACTGTAAATACAGCGGTTATTGTGCTATAAGTATTTCCATCCAAATATTTACATCCAAGGAATATTTTGGGCACCTGCCTTTAAACGACTGAGCATAACTATATTTTTTGCCATAGAGTTTTATGTAAACACATATCCTCTGCAAGCCTGTACTCATTGTGCCTTATCCTTTACCCATAGATACAGCTGATGTATATTGGAATTCGTAGCACCAGTAATTGTGCTTGACTTCATTTTTTCTATATTTTAACTAGAGCTGTCCTCCTCTGCAGGTGCTTAACCTGATTACCAATATAGCAACATTTTTAGCAGTGTTTATGTTAAGGACTGACAACTGAATATGTTTAAACTGATATTATTTATCAAAGTTTTGCTAACCCAACTGATACCACATTGAAATGTATTGCTGTTTGCTCATATTATTCTTTTATTGTCAACCTACCATCTTTTCTTATCTTTTTCAGTCCCCTATTTACATTAACTGAGGTCCACAAATTGCAACATCTGTGTGCCAATTATCCCATAAAAAGAACCTAAAAAGACTCAAGACCACCACACTCAAGCACCATTATAAACTGGACCTGTATATGTCCTTCGGTAATAAGTTTTGGTCTTTAAACTTTTCTTTTTGTCTAAACAAGTGGCCAGCACACTACTGGAGCACTCTCTTGCATTGTATTTCAATCTAATATACTAGCAAATGCCCCCGTCCCATAGCCCAGTCCCTAATTACTTTCTCTAGTGCAATTGGATTTCCCCAGACAATTTAATATTCTTAGCCTTAGCTTGTTCTGGTCCTTAATCACTTATCCTAGTGTTAGCTCTCAGCAAATGCAAAGCAAAAAATAAAAATAAATATATAAATTATTCTTCCAAACAGCATCATTTTTACTGTTTTATACAGAAACTAGTTCTCTTGCTACCCCTAGCATTTTGGTAAACTGACCTGAAACTCCATTCAAGCACTAAATGATTGTATTTTGCAGACTCATTCCATTCAGCCCCACAGCTCTGCCCGCTCCATTTGCTTTCACTGAGCTTGGGCTTACTCCATTCCCCTACCATACCCCCATTTCCACCCACCCCTACTTTCCTTACATTTATACTTCACTAGCCACTCATCCTTGACTGTACACCAGTCAAGACACTCCACTTAAAACATGCTAGCTCAACTTACATCCTCTACTCCTTTCCTCTTCTATCACTGCTACTCAAATAACATTCTTACCTAGGTTAATTAATTTAATATGTGTTACAATAAAACTACTTTAACAAACATAAAAGCTAAAAGCAACCACCCCTATAAAGCTCATGAATCAACTGTACATACAAACAACAATTTTAGTACTTTTCACATTAGCAGCATATAATACCTCCTACCACTCTAACCTAAATGAACCTTCCCCTCTCACTTCACCTCTAATATCTATCCCCTAAAATCCAAACCAGTAAACTTCCCCATATGTAGCTCCATCTTCAATATCACAATTTTGCACCAGATCTGGTATACTTTTCATCCTCACTGTAACATACCAAGCATCTCTCAGAAATATGATAAACACATAGTCAGATTTTTAAAATCTCTAGTAGACATAGCATTTAAACTAACTCTTAGTGGGGGCATACATCCAAACCCTGGTCCATTCTATCAACCACACAACTCATCTGCACAAAATGACATTCAAACCCAATCTACTCAATCTACAATCATTCCACCTAGGGATTAGTCTGACATACTACTAGTAAATATTAACATAAGAAGTATTCCACAAACTGAGAACCACAAATTCAACAAAGGAGTAGAACCGAAGCACTGGTGACCAAACCAATAGAGTTTAACAACACAGCCAAATCAATACACAAAAGTTTTAATGCTTTTGTCAGAGTATATCATAGACTTCCTCAGAACATTTCAAATGAAACACATTCAACATTTATATACCCCCACCCAAAATGTCACATGCCTTTCCCCAATTATTTAATTAAACTGAATATTTAAAGCTATACATTCTTTCAATGCTAAACCTGCATTTATATCTAAGTATTGTTATTACACACATGCATTTATCTTTTTCTTAATCTCCTATAAAAGTCCCTTTGGTTTAATAATATATATATATATATATATATATATATATATATATATATATGTGTGTGTGTGTGTGTGTGTGTGTGTGTGTGTATATATATATATATATATATATATATATATATATATATATATATATGGTTCCCCTTCAAACCATCAAACGTTTAAAACATTGAAGTTCAGATCATTGAGACCAGAACATCGAGTTTAAAAACATTGAAGGCTTGAAGTGGAAGAAAAAGGTAAGTATAGGTGGAAGAATGTTTGTGATTTTTGCAGGGCACCAAGGTGCCCTGAATACTGTGTGTGTCTATGTGCCATCTGTGTGATGACACTACAGATAGGGTATGGAAAATCTCCTGTTTAGCTCTTCTGCATATAGCGCTAAATGGGAGATTTCCCTTTACTCCACTGTAGTGTTGTCTCAGAGATGGAATATTAAAGTAGGGGGTTGTGTGGGTGCAGGGGGGTGAAGCCCCCCTGCATACAATTGTTAAAATTTCTTTTTCTTTTTTTTTTTTTTTTTTTTTGGTTACACTTGTTCTTGTCTTGATGATCAGAACTTCAATGTTTTGAAATTCTGATGGTTAGAAGTGGAACCGTATATATACCCAATAAATCCAAAAAGCAGGCAAACAAGGAAAAATCGCACAAATAATCCAAAGAATGAACCTGGATGCCACTGTTCATTGAAACAATAAAGCCACAGAGAGAAATGTAAGCAGACTTCCATTTAATAGTAAAAGCCACAAAACAACAAAACACGTAAACGTATTCAACACTTTGTTTTCATTTCTAGCACTTCCTCAGATGGGGGCTGTAACAAACCAATCCACTTACTTATTGTTTCTCTTGTCCCACCTTGCAAGTCAAGTCAGGCATCCCTGGAGATCCCAAGATTTCCTTAAAACTCATTTCCTTCCTGTATACTATCTTGATGCCCTTTGTGGTATACATCCTTAAATTCACCAAAGCATGTTAAAATCTGCCAATGTGTATTTAAAATTTGCTGAATGTATAAACACTCAGGAGTGTATTTGGTAATAAACAATACAGAATGATCCAATATGGAAATAGTGTTACTTTCCTCTGGTATACTGGTGGAAACATAAACTTCCCTGTCACCATAGAGCAAAGGTTTATAAAACCCAGTAGCCCTTTTCTGTTTAATTTCAAAATATATTTTCTCTACCAACTCTTTTGGGTAACCTCTATTAAAAAACATGTCAGATAAACTCCTGGCTTCCTCTAAAAAAGATTCATCCTCAGTAGTCATCCTAGTTAATCGGACAAATTGAGCTTTGACAATTCCCCTTTTTTGATGCAGGGGATGGGAACTTTCAAAATGCAAAAAAACAGTTTGAATGCATGGGCTTTCTATATATATTACTCACAAATCTATTGTTGATTACGTCCTTAGAAATTTTAACATCCAAATATGAAATACTAGTTTTGTTATAAACATATGTAAATTTAAGAAAATCTGAAGTTTTATTCAAATATTTTATAAACAACTGCAGATCGATCTCAGTATCCCTCCAAAAAATGATGATGTTATCTAAAAAATGCATGTATAATGCCGAAGGGGGATTACCATGAAACTTGCCAAACACAAATTTCTTCTCCCACTGGAGCATAATTATATTGGCATAAATGGGGGCACATATTGCCCCCATCGCCACACCTTTCTTTTGAATTAAATAATGACCATCAATGTAAACAAAATTGTTTTTCAAAATCAATTCCATGTGCAATAAATACCATAACATTAATATGATTGTTAGAAAGAGTCCCGAACTCAGTTAGAAATTCATGAAACCATTCAAGTCCAGTGTCATGGGGTATTACATTAAACAAATTTACCACATCAATAGTACAAAAAATATATTCTTTATCATACTCTACTTGTGACACTTTGCTTAAAAAATCCCATGAATCTTTACAAATATGTATATACCCATCCAAGACATGTTTAAGTTTTAAATCAATGTATTTAGCCAAAGAATGGATTTTGGACATAGACCCATTTACGATCGGTCTTAAAGGGGGATGGTCCCTTAAATCCTTGTGAATCTTCGGAAACATGACAGGAAATGTTACCTCCAAAAATACCAAGGTATCTAGGTCTATCTCCCCTGGTCCAACATATCCTGGAGTATCCAATCTATCCCGGCATAGGCTATGTTCACCCTGTTTAGCGAAGTTTCCTCATAAAAATCTTCATGATATAAAAAAGAAAACATTTTGTTCAAAAGTCAATGATACTCATAATAATCACCCCCTCCCTTATCGGGTTTCATTACCCGTAAAGTTCTATTTTCACATAGTTGTTTCAAAAGGTCTTTTTCAATTTTAGAAAGATTTTCTCCCAAAGGTGAAATATTTTTACTTAATCAGGCCCTAAAATCAAAATCACATAACTTCTCAAATATTATTAAAGGGAGGGAAAGAGGTGGATTAAACATACTTCTTCTTTTATTAAAATTTTCAAATGCAATAGCAACATACCTATCCTGAAATAAAACTTCAAGGTTAATTTTTCATAAAAATAGTTTCAAATCTAAAACTACCTCTTCTATTTTGCTGTGCAAGGTAGGAGTAAAATTGAAGCCTTTGCAAAATAAATCAGCTGTGTCTGTACCAAATAATTGTCCAGAATAATTAAAAACAAAAAAGTCACCTTTTGTATTTTGCACTATATTGACGCTGTCCATTTCCTCATTGTTACAGTCGACCAGTTCCACGTTATCAAAAACAAGCAGAGAACTATTCCCGGTACTCATGGCTTCATTTAACGGCCATAATTCTATTCCATTCTCCTCCAATTCTGCCGTACATGCCCCCCATTCATATGCCTGTCTCCTCGCTTGGCATTCTGCTGATTGTAGCAATTCTTGATCCTCTCTGAATGCTTCAGGATGTATGGGCCTAAAGGGACTGGGTCAGAAGTTACGTAGTCCTCGTCATCACAATTCAAGCTGTCTACATTACCATTGGATGAAACCATGGTAACCGGTGATTTAGGATAGGCACCTTTGAGATAGTCAAGACGGTCATGTCCAAACTTCAATTTCTTTCTTAATTGGATGTCTGTAATAATTTTATCTATTGTAGTAAAAATTATATACTCTGACGAAAGTGCTAAAACTTTTGTCTATTGATTTGGCTGTGTTATTAAACTCTATTGCTTTGGTCACCAGTGTTTCAGTCCACTCCTTTGTTGAATTAATATAAGAAGTATCAACAACAAAATCCATGACCTACATCTTCTCCCTCTACTGCCCTGACATTGTACTTCTCACCAAAACCTGAATAAAACCTAGCACCACCAGTAACAAAATTCTTCCCCAGGATATAATATCATACGTAAAGACAAAATTGCTGAAAAAGGAGGAGGAGTAGCCCTACTCTTTAAAAGCCACCTCTCTTTTGAAACTTTAGATGAAAAAACTCTAAACCTTAATAATGTTGAAATAGTATTTGCTAAACTAAACATTAACCCCAAGAAACATATGTACATAATTGGTATCTAAATACCACCGGGAGATAACATCCAAATACTAGAAAATATACTACACTGCTGTAGTAAAACATTACTCCAGAAAACAATTGCTATGGGTGATTTCAAAGTACATTGGTTAGACTGCAACTCTCCAGACTCCAAAAATTGCATCAACATGGTTTCACACAACTCATCCAATCCCCAACTAGGATTAATAAGCCGACCAACAAACACTCCTCTCTAGATTGGATATTAACAAATAGGTCGACCCTCTACTCCTATACTGGCTGTCTACCAGATAGTCTTAGTGGCCACCTCTAAACCTAGTCACTTAGGAAACAAGCTAACCCATCGAAACAAACTACATTCAAACAAATAAAAAACAAAAAAACACCTTAACCCTGACTGCCTGATAGATATACTCAAACATTGCAGTTGGCACGCCACTGAAACTTCTACCCCTACAGGAAGCAGTAGACTACTTCAACTCTACCTTCCTATCTGTACTAAAATCTCATGCCCCTAGCAGAAATATATGAGTTAAACCCATTTATGCCCCATGGTTAACTAAAGAAACCCAGTCACTACTAAAAAGCAGAGACATGAAGTGGTCAGCCTGGAAAAAAAACAAAGTCTCTTCCAACTTTGCAAACCTACTGAACACTTAGAAATAAACAAAGCTGCAAATTAAGCAAGACAAAATAAACTACTGCTCAGAAATCCAAACCAAGCACCAAAATAACACCCCAAAAATTTGGAAAGCTATAAACAATATCCTTCAATGAAGTAAAGTTAATACACCCCACCTACCACTACTAATATCTCTGACAATATTGCTACTCAATTTAATAAATACTTTACTAAAACTATCTTAGCACTGTCCAACAACCAAACCCCTACACCTCTCAGTACTACCATTGCCTCTTCCAATATTAAATCCACTTATCCCTGCAACCTGCAGCTACAGAGACAATAAACAAACTGCTTAGAAAATGAAAACCCAACACATTAGCTGCAGGCAACCTATCAGCCAACTTCCTAAAACTAACAGCAGATGGAATAGACTATTCCATATCAATTCTGATAAACAGATCCATAACAGAACAACAAGTTCCTCCCATCCAGAAAACCCCTCACATTATACCCCTACATAAAGGTGGCCCTTCAACAGATATTTCTAACTACCTCCCAGTTGCAATATTATCACCACTGTTTAAAATACTAGAGAAAGTCCACACTCAAATTATTGAGTATCTGCATACTAACAAACTTCTAACCAATACTCAGCATGGCTTCTGATCATCTCAAAGTACATCAGCTGCAAAAATGTCATTCCCCAATACTGTCAACTATCACAGGAGCAACAGTAACGATGCATCCTCTATCTTCCTTGACATATCAAAAGCTTTCGATATGTTTCTCATAGTAAACTTCAGAACATTCTCTCTGAACTAAACTTTTGCCAGTCTGCCCTTGTCTGGTTGAAGGATTACTTTACTGGATGCCAGCAAGCAATTTCTTGCCAACAGATGCTATCAGCCCTTCTACCAGTGACTCTAGGTGTCCTTCAGGGCTCAGTCTTACATCCAATACTGTTTTCTATATTCACAAATAACCTTCACACCTCAACCCCACAAGCCTTTCTCATCCAATATGCAGACAATTCAACAGTGATATGTACTGCTTTCTCAATTCAAGAACTTCAAAATTTAACACAACACTTTTGTGCAGTTGAGAACTGGCTTATGAGCTCTCAACTACATTTACCCCCCCCCCAAAAAAAAAAACAAACTTATGATTTTCCAACCAACCAAACCTGCCTCACTCTCTAACACTTTCAACTTCATATCATTAAATAACACCATTATCTCCCCATCACCACACATGAAACCTTTAGGAGTTGAAATTGATTGCAACTTAAAATTTGACATTCACATTTCCCAAACAGTAAAGAAAGTGCACAAAAAACTCGAAACCTTGTACAGGAACAAACACTAATTCACTAAAAATACTAAAGCCACCATTGCTCAATCTCACTTAATCTACACACTGCTGTATGCAGCTCCCATACTCACTAATCTAAAGAAATCAGAGCTAGCAAAACTTGAAAGCTGTTATAATAAAATCATCTGGTTTGCTACAAGCTTACTAGACAGAGTTCACCATTGCATCGCACTCAAGCAACTAAACTGGCTAGAGCTCCCCCACCTCCTTCAATGCAAACAGTATGCCATAGCCTATAGAATCCTTCATGAACCTGACAAAACACCTGTCCTACAATTATTACTTCAACCATATGCCACTAACAGAACCCTTTGCTCCAGTAAAAAACATCACATAAAAACCAGCATAGCCAAAAATCAGGCAGGAGATTCTCTCTTTTCAAATTATATAGGTTGACTCTGTAATTTACTACCCAAAAACATTACAACTATTATATCACTAACCTAATTGAAATCAGCACTAAAACCCCACTTACTCAATAAATGGTTGTGTCCTTCCTCTGTCCAAACTAATCTATCCCGCGGACATTGCTACTACCTTGATTCACTTTTTGAACAATCCTTCTCCCTCAGCCTAATCTCTTAACATACTAACAACTATAGAATTATATTTTTATAGAGCTGACTACATATTAAGACTATGCATTTCAATTTCTTTGTAAACAATATTCAGAAATGGTGTAATGTCACACTGGTCTATGTATTTGCACATTTATGCATGCTAGCACTAATCTCTCTCTGGTGATTGTATAAACTTTACACTCTAGTAGACTTATGTATAGCTGCATCTACAAATTGTGTCTCAGCTAGTCTTTTTAAATCTAATTCTTCTTAGCCTTAGCTTATGGATACTATTTGTATTCTGTATTTTAAATGTTCAGTGTGGAGCTTTTCTCCCCGGACCTCCATTGAAAAAGGACATGTGTCCAGTCGGACTTTCCCAGTAAACAAGTGTAAAATAAAAATAAAAATAAATAATAAACTAAATATGTGTAGCTGCATATCATATTTTTGGGAAAGACCAGATTGAAAGGATACATGGTGCTGGACATACTTAGTGGACTGTAAAGCCTAGAAATTTCACAGGCTTGATACTTGTTGACAATATGGAAAGTGTATACAGATTCACAATTTGATCAGCTCTTACAGCACCTCTTTATACACTGTTCACTAGGTGAATCCCAAAAGATCCAAGAACCAGCATGGTTGGAATATAAATAGTTTTTCGACATGGCTCAACAAATGTCAGTAGGTCTTTTGTCTATTTATAAAATGTTTATTACAAGTGGCAACTGCTGCATTTGCCTTAAACAACCAAGCATGGAAAGGAATCTGTAGGGTATTGATAAAGGAAACCACTGGAATCACACTGACTACTGGTCATTAGATAATATTCAAGCAAACATCACCATGCATGAAATCTCTCTGCCTCCTGCAGCATCCATCATTGCTGGCTTCTCACTATAGCCATGGTGAAAGTGAAAGGGACAGATAAGCCATGACACAAAAGCTGTGATGGACCTTTTTCACATCTGTAAATGAGATAACATCAGAATTTCTTGATTTTGGGACTTAAAACTTTGGTGCAACATAAACAAGACATGTTGAAGGAACATGTATGTGTCACAGAAAATACCCTTTCTTTGGAATGCACTTTCCATCCATGTGTAGCAGAGTTCTTCCCTAACTCTATTCAAGTGTATTCTGGTCCAGAGTATGGGAAACTGTAAATTCTCCACTGTTTCTGGCACCTATGTCTTTAATGGACAGAGGCAGCATGTAAATGTTTGACTATCCATAACAACCCTTATGGCACCAAAACTTGCTGGATAGGTTTAGGATGTACAGCTAAGCATGTAAAGACCTATGTGGTTGTTAGCCTAGTACACACCTATGTGCATATGAACCTATGACACATAGGTGTAGTTGAGATACATAACTGCAGGCCTAACAGATATTGAGGAATTCCTAATATCCTTGCATGAAGATAAAGGTGCAGGTGTCATACCTGGAGGAGTAGCCACAATTACCATATTTTTCTCGATCATTAGGTATCTTAGAGGAGGAATGTATCATTTTACTAACTATGTAAAATGTGTATACAGCAGTAGTGCACATAGTGCATTTTCTGTATGTGCACAATTGTTGTATGTGTTTAAAGTTATTGTGCACATACAGAGCACATTCAGGACCAAAAATAGCAATGCATTTGTTTCATTTAAGGATATCAGGTATTCAGCCATATAGCAATGGCGGCAGAGGTATATGTTTATTCTATACATGGAATTTCCAGTAAACCATTTGCATGCCCAGCAGTGAGCCTTATGTATCACACTGATAATCAGACTCACTCTGTTCTGTCTTGTATTGTGTATTCACAAGATGGGCCACTATTATTTGACACCTGCACAGACTGAACAAGACAAGAGACTGATGTCAGCACCTGTCCAGGATGTGGAGATCATACTGAGACACAAACTGTCACAGTCACATTACATAATTGCACAATGTCATCCCCCAGGGGTGGACATCCAGAGATTGTACAATTTAACAAATCAGTCTCACCCACAACCGAGGTAGAGCCTGTAGAGTATGGGAGCTCACCATCTCCACTGGGTGGATTACCCTATGATTGAAAGCTTCAGTGCTGCTCCCCCTTGTGGCCACAAGGGCAGCAGAAGAGTAAACTGTATCCATGCTGGGTATAATCACTTATGACACCCTTTCAAAAGAACGTGGCAATGCCACATATTATAACAAGCTCCTGATATGTGGGCAGCACTAGACCCCAATCTGTAAATGTGCAATGCTGTCATCCATGCACAGTCTGTATCTCTGTTGCTAACATAGAGATAACTGATGTGTTGCATGACATCAGCGAGGATGTTACCCTGCACTACTGACACCTCAAAGAGACCCTGAAGTGCAGTTATGATTGAATGTTTGGTTTCGGCATATGATGGCACACATTACTGCCATGTCCTCCTCTATGTGGACTATAGTAAGTGCCACCATTACTAACCTGTCCAGTGATATTATCTATGGTTGGGGGGTCATGTATGTATACAGGAAGGGTAAGATGGAATACCATCACAGAGCACACAGTATGCACCTCTGATTCTAGGAGAACCACACTTCACCACCCTATGTCATGCGAAGCCACAGATGGTAGCCTTGACTGACAGGACATCCCACCAACATTCACCATACTGGTCCCTTTCATGCAGTAGCACAACATCCTTGTTCATAATAAATCAGAAGAGAGTCCCCAGAAAATGGTTAAATAGTGGCATGGAGTGTCACTGAATCCATGACACTGTCACATAGTGGTACCACTGCACTTTAATCAACATCATGGATGGAAACAGTAACCCTGGCTGCAAGACCCCCTAATTCTACCTCTGGTGACTTGGCCACCTACCCAAGTTGTGATATCTGCCATATGTCATTGTATGCCCTGTCATCTATGTAAATTATGAGAACTGTGACCAAAAGCACCCTACCTCCTGTATGGTGTATGTGGAGATATATGATGTACACTAGGACTTGACCAAGTACTTAGCAGCATAGCCTTTAACTAACACTGGATACATCATATTTATTTTTTGTAACACTAAACTGCCACTATGCCTTTGCTGTCATGTATTGTGGCTGCCACTGTCTGGGAGAATGTGGGACAGCAGCTGCTTGCTATCTCTTGGGCTGCCATCACTGGATGATAGTTGTGTAGAGGCTGATACAAGTGCTTCTGTTGTGGGTTCAATTGTTTCTGGGAGAGTTGCATAGTCTGTATGTGTCCTTGTAATCATGTTATGCAGTATGGAGCAAGATACTGTAAGCATGCAACAATATACTGTAATGCCCTTGATGTATCCAGGTACTGGATCTATACTTTCAGCAACCTGCTTGTTGCTGAGCAGGTGGTGGTATACTGCATTTATGAGAAGCTATACGGGTTTCTAATGGACATCATCAATAAGTGTTACTATCAATATCTTGCATCATCTGAAACATGCCGTCACCATATTGGGGGCAAGACATATGTACATACTTTATTTAGCTGTATAACAGCCAGATGAGAAAAGTGCCTCCACCTAACAACTATGTGGACTTGTGGAATTTCACTCTGCATGAAAAGGCAGTACAAATTACTTGTATGTCAGATGTGTGAATCAAGAGCAATTATTGTTCTTAAATATATTTTGTAATAATAAGGCACCTCATCAGATGGACTTTCCTGGTAATCAAATGTCAGTAACTAAAATAAATAAATACATATGAATTCATGTCCACTGGTAAAGTAAGTCAACATAATCCTACTATGGACAATGCATATATCCAACATCTTTATGACTTTTATCTCTCTTTCCACCTATAAATGTCATGTCAGCTACTGACTTGTTAGCTTTTGGTAGGTAACACGCTGCTAGTAATGTGTTTGGTTGAACTACTTGCTTAGCCTTATAAGTTCATAGATTCATAGGTTGGTACTAGGCTATTGGCCCTAGGGCCTATACAAGCCTAGCCATAACAATTCCCTGGATATTTCTTCCCACAATATTTACTTTCATGGACCCCTGTCTAGCAGGGCAACTGACGTGATCCCCGGGGTGAATTTTCTATCTCCCATCCAATCATCAAGGTTCCTTTTGAAGAGGGCCAAGGAGGCACTCTGCTTGACATGTATGGGCAGCCTATTCCAGAGTATGGGAAGTCTCTGGGTGAGAAGCCTATCCCTCCAGCATGTTTTGTTCATTGTGATGACAAGATTTAGATCCCTGGAATGTGTGTCTCTGAGGCATTGGGATTTCTTTAAGTGGAGCATGTCCAACAGCTCAGGGTTTGACATGGCCTTGTATGTTAAGCAGAGATCACCTCAGAGTAGACAATATGCCAGAGAGTATAGCTGGAGTTTTTTTTAGATGGTCAGCATAGGGCATCTGCTTTAGGCCTGTGATTCTTTTAGTGAGGTATTTCTGCAGCCTTTCCAGCTGTTGCAGATGTCTTGTGAAGTACATTGCAAATGGGGCATTGTACTCTATAATGGGTCTAATGAGGGATGAGTACAGTGGGACAATAACCTCCTTTTTTCTGGATGAAAAGCCCTTAATGATGAGGTGTGCCACATAGAAGGATTTCCTGACTGTTGTGGAGATGTGGTTATCGAAGGTGAGACCACTGTCCACCTGTGTCCCTAAGTCTCTCATCACACTTTCAGTGTTTAGTGTACTGCCACCTATGTGGTAATTCATGGGTACATGTTTTTTCCCAAAGGGGATAACAATACATTTCTTGGCATTAAGCTTGAGCCCATGGCTCTGGCACCAAGCATCTGTTTCTGTAAGGCCCTTTTGTAGAATATCCACATCATTTGGGGATTCAATAATGGCTCTCAGTTTGCAGTCATCTGTGAACTTTGTTAGCCAGAGTACCTTAGTGTTGGCCTGTACTTCAGAGAAGTAGATGCCAAATAAGAGCAGTCCCAGGACTGAACCCTAAGGTACTCCACTTGTCACTTGTCTGGAGCTGGATTTGGAGTCAGCTACTTTTACAGTGCGGGTACTGTCAGTAAACCAGTTGGCAACCCATCGAGTGATGTAGGGATTTATGTCCAGCTTAGTAAGTTTATCTATGATTACAGAGTGGGGGATGGTGTTGAAGGCATTGGTGAGGTCCAGATAGGCTGTGTGGACCACCTTGCCCTCATCCACAGCTCTGGAGACTGATTCTAAGAAGTCTATCAGGATCAGGAGACAAAATCTGCCCTTCACGATCCCAAACTGGGTGGGTTCCAGAGTTTGAAGGTTGCCAATGTCTTCGTTTATAAGTTCCATGATAATGCGTTCCATACCTTTGCAGATCAGGCTCGTCAGACTGATGGGATGGTAGTTTCTGGGATCCAAGGTGGATCCCTCATTGTGGAGTGGGATAACTGTAGCTGTGCGCCACTCAGTGGGCATGAAGCCTGATGTGAGTTATCATGAGGTGAGACATCAAGTAAGTCCTTGATGTAGATAAACTAGCACCTATATATATTATATGTTACTGAAGAAAGGCTGATGCTGCTCCTAGATGTTTTGATTATTGCAGCTCTGCAACGTAGCAATTTTTCACCTGTCCTTTGCTGTTTTAGTAACATGCAATGAGATGCATGCCATCTAAGCTTTACATCTATGAACCACAACCTACCTTCATAGATGGACCTTTACATCTCATTATGTGCTTAGACTGCTCATCTACATGCGCGTATCAGTATAATAATCATTTGCCAACACCTATTGCAGTGCCATTTTCTCTGTTGCATTATAGCATAAGGCGGTAGAATAAATTGCAATATGGCTACCAGTAGCCACTTGTCATGCAGTGACATGCTGCATACTATATAACATATTTACGATTTCCAGCAATTTTATTGCAGTGTATAAAAATGAAAATATCTACACCTGTTACCTCACTTATCTCAAGTGGCATAATAGCTAAAATCATTGCCTCCCATGCAAAAGGCACAAGGCTTGGGCCTGACCTCTGATTAATGAGTTTGCATAGTTTCTCTATGTCTCTATGTGGTTCCTCTCATCTCCCAAAAAAAAAAAAATCTTCCTAAATGTTTCCATCTCAAACTCACCAAAGAATGGAGTTGTGAGTAGCAGTGCATAATTTAGATGGTGCCCTACTGGGGTAAACGTTGTATAGACAAACGACTTTGGGCATCTACTGTGCTAAGCAGTATCCTCAAGGAAAACATGGATCATGACAGGTCTAGCCAGTGAACAGTGTAAAATATGACTCTAGATGATTTGGTCATATTGACTAATATTGTCAAATGGGCATGAGTATTTGCCATTGGTAAATGGGTTAAGGATCTGACCTATGTCAGGGACCCAGTTTGTGCTTTTGATAAAGCCCAGCAACCCTAGGTCAATAAGCTACTAGCTGGCCGGTGTCCATTTGCCCAGCTTAAGTTACCTGGGATTACTCTGTTAAGCAAAAACTGGATGTAAAACCAATCAAACTGTCAAAGGTGAACTAAGAATTGCTACAGTCAATATAGATTCACTTACATGACTGAGTGGAAATGGATGGATGACATGATGGTATGATAGCTGGACATCCTATGCATCCAGGAGATGAGATGGACATGAGATGGAAAGGCAGCATAAAAACAACTTATCTTGTGATCTAGAGTCTACTACACATGATGAGGATAAGCTAGAAATGGTGTGGGCATTGTGATGAGGGAGAGACTTCAGAATACAGTGAGGGATGTCATCAGAATTAGTGACAGAGTCATGGCAATCACACTGCAGTGTAAGACTTCCTCAAGACTTTTGATTAAAATGATGACTTTAGTAAGTAAAACTATCTCATAATGTTGGAGAAAACTACTCCAGTCTAACCTGTTTCGTTCTTCTTCCTTTGGCAATAGTCTATATAGCCTCCCTTTAACAAAGTTATCCTAAATATGGTAGTACTTATGGCTTTCATATTCCAACTAAGGATATAATGCTGATGTCAGGGTCTGAATCCATTAATTCATTATTTTTTTTCCTTTACGTCTTTAAGTATTCATGCTAATAATTTACTTTTTCTGTTTCCCTTAATCCTTCAAACATCACTAATTACTCAATTTTTCTTCATAATCCTTCTCATTTTAATTGATCTTGTTGTACGTTTCAGTCTCTGTTCTTTCTTCTGTCACTCTTTCAATTTCATTCATCACTGTCTTCCTGTTACATTTATTTCCATTGTCTCTAATTTCCACTGCACATGTTTCAGTTGCCTTTTAAATCAATAAAGAAATCCTCTGTATTTTTCATCTCCCACTCTGAGAGCACTCCACCACCATCTGCTATTGTGTCACCTTATTGTTATCCCACTACACCCCTATCAATTCTCTAGCTGCCTTCTTTTTTTCCTCACATACAGATTCCCCCACCAGAAATTTACTCTTCTCATGAGTCCCCTATTTTCAATCCTTCTATTGCCTTTTCCCCATTCAAACAATCCCTCTGTTATCAGTTCCATGTATGCATATTTTGAAATCCCGTTTTTCATAATTGTCATACATTTTTGCCTGCTATGTATTTAACATAAATCAAATTCACCTGTATGAACTGAGGCTGGCTTCCAACAAAATTTAAATTCCTTATGACTTCATGGGAAATCATTCCACATGCCCTTACAGTACCTCTGTCTATTTCTTCTTCATTTCTAAATATAAAGCCAAAATACTAAAAACAAAAACTCAAAGGCAAGGTTCATCCAAAGATTTTATATCCAATAAGGCTTTATGTACATTTGAGGTAAGCACTTTCATCCAAAACAGATGTATTAACTTCATCAGACAATTCGAAGAATAGAAAGCCAGTTTTAAATAGTTCAAAAACATTTTATGGCATCACATCCCCTATTAAATACTTAAAGACATATACTCCCTAAACCAAGTATTCAATTACTTCTATTAAATTGACATTATAAATAGACATATAATATATTAGCAGAGAAGACATTCAGTATATAAATCATTACATGTATTAAAAAAAAAAAAAATATATATATATATATATATATATATATATATATATATATATATATATATATATATATGGGTCTACTTTGAAAGACCGAACGTGCATTTCACCGACACAGAATTTACCGACCCCAAATCTCCGACAAATAAGTTGACCGACTACTCTTTAACTCGACGTGCACTTCACCGACACTGTCTAAATTAGTGCGCATTAACAACAGTAATCCGTTATTCAAAGTAACATCATAGTGGCTTGAAAAAACATAACAAAAAGTCTTCGTCTTCCAATATACATTTTCCGAAGGTCAACTCAAACATATTAGATGTAGAAATATAACGAACATCCGCATATTCATCGTAACGTAAATTTAGCCTCTTACATAAACAGTTCCACTTAGTGCCTCTCTTACATAAACAGTTCCACTTTCCGAAATTTCCGCCATCATTACGTGTTTCTTTACGTGAATTCATAAAGGGATATCCCTATTTATACATTTATTTAACAAACTATATTAAGAAGTGCTAATAGTGCATTTGTGTCGGCCATGTGAAATTCGCTGATATCAACTTTCGGTAAAGAGATATTTCGCACATTTAGTCTCGGGTTACTGGGTGTCAGTGAAATGCACGTTCGGTCTTTCAAAGTAGACCCATATATATATATATATATATATATATATATATATATATATATATATATATATATATATGTAATTAATGTGATAATATATAATAGGTCAATATTACAAATGCTTTGGCAAAACATGTCTCTGAAAACCCAGGCCATTTCTTCAACTATTTGATTATTGATAATGTTAACAAAAACACCAGGGGGGACCTTGGGCCCTCCGATTGGAAGAAAGAGAGCTTTATTGGCATCTTAAGGTTAATGCATTTGCTAACCCTAGTTTAAATGACCAATGCTCTATGAAATGTGTTTTACATCTGAAATCCTTAGAGAGATGATGTACCTATTATCCTATTATATATTATCATATTAATTTATATATATATATATATATTTTTTTTTTTTTTTAAATATGTGTAATGATTTATATTGAATGTCTTCTCTGCTAATTTATTATATGTCTATTTATAATAAGTCACTTTAATAGAAGTAATGGAATACTTGGTTTAGGGAGTATATGTCTTTAAGTATTTTATAGGGGATGTGATATCATAATGTTTTGAACTATTTAAAACTGGATTTTTATTCTTTGAATTGTCTGATGAAGTTCATACATCTGTTTCAGATGAAAGTGCTTAACTTGAATGTACATAAAGCCGTATTGGATATAAAATCTTTGGATGAACCTTGCCTTTGAGTTTTTATTTCTTCTTCATTTCTGCTTGTTTTATGCCACAGCACTTACTTCTTTTACACTTAATGACAGATCAGTTTCACAAATAAAATTTCCTCCTATAATCTTTGGATTGATCATTGTCGTAAAATTTTCCCACTCATTGATAAGCTGACATAAAAACCCAGGCCACCTTCAGTCATTCTATACACATTCTCTTTCTGCCAATGTTTTTTGTCTATCTGCTCCTACAACTGTAGCTTAATACTCTCTGTAGTCTTTCTTGCTTACTTTCAGTTAACTTGCAGCCTTTTCATAAACTGGCACACTGCATCTTCCCACTGCCCCTCCATGACCCATTTCTCCTCCTGAATAACAAATTCAATACTTTGAACATCCCCTCATTTTCTTCTTGGCTTCGAGAAGGAGTGTGATATTCTCTCCCTCTATTTATCGATTCTATCATTTGATATTGTTAAAGCAAATTAACACATTACTTCATAGAATACAACATGGCTCTTCTGCATTTAATGCTCAACAGCACTGTTTTTCTTGCAATTGCCCCTTCACTCAGCCATTGAATGCTCATAGTGCTTGTTTTTCACCTCATTCTTATTATTTGTTTACAAAGCTTGCACTGTTGTCTCCACTTGAGCCCACTTCTTTCTCCCACTACCATTAGTCTTCTGGCCCACTAACTGCATGCTCTCACTTCATCCTGAGTATTCTTATCTTCTCTTTTTACCTTTGCATTGGACATCCATATCAATCTTCCCCTTAACCTAGCTGCCTAATGGGCCTAGAGTTCTTTGTATCTGTTCTGCAAACCTAAATCATTTATATCACCTTGCAACATCATATGGAACCTACTTCTCTTTTGCCCTTACTCTGACCTTTGCTAGAAACCTATATCTTCTCCTTACAGACTTGCATTCTTTAGCTGCTGTCTTATTTTTTATTCATATTTCTTTATATCTCTTCGAAACATCTTAAATGCATTCCTAGTCTGTCTTCATCTCTGATTACCATTGTAATGACCTTGTCCTTTGTGACATGTTCTGAGACCCTTCCGCTTTTTGCATTGCAGAACTAGCTGGCCATGACTGTACTTTTGTCTCTCATAATGACTAATGCTTGCAGCCATTAAATTACAGTCCTGTAGTTCACCAACCATATGCCAGATCACCATCTCAGCTTTTTGCATGTAGTGCTATGTGGTATTGATTTTAAAATGTTTCCTTCTTGTTGACCTCCATTCTTCTTCAAGCCTTTCCTTAATGATGCTACTTCATAATCTTCCCATTGATATTTTTCCATGTTCCGGCAAAATGCTTTCATATCTCTGCATGGCCAAGATTTTCCAGCAGAATGATATCCCCTCTGTTCTCAGTCTTTCTTTTGTTTTCAGTGTGTACAATTCTACAAAAATACTTACCCATTCCTGTTCCCAGTGCCTTTTCTGCTAGTCCACTTTTCCACTTTACTAAACCTGTCTAACCTGTTCTTATGCTTATTATTCCCTCTGCGTGTTGACATGCCCATCATCATTATAGGTTTATAGGTGTATACTAATGCCTAGTCATACAATCCAAATGTGACCCACAAATCTGATTTATATCTGATTTATAGGGGGTGATTTATTGACTGTCTCTGTTCATCATCGATATAGGAGCCAGACCAGTTGCAAATTTCTGATTACCCCATCCATTGATCCAAGTTGCACTTAAATAAGGATATGGAAGAACTCTGCTTCACATGGATGAGGAGCCTGTCCCAGAGAATGGGAATTATCAGACAAACACATCTGCCACTCCAACATGTCCCATTTATGTTTCAAGCAAAGTTTAGGTCTTTTAATCTAGTAGTTCTGATGCTGTTTGTTTTGTGGATGTGCAAAGGATTCATCAAAACAGGGTCCAGGGATGCTTTGTATACCAGGCACAGGTCACCTCACAGAAGTCTGTATGATACTGAGCAAAGAGACAGGGCTTTGAAGTGATCAGTGTAGGACATTGTGTTTATTCTCTGTATTCTTTTTGTAAGGAACCTTAGTGGATGTTCCAGTTGCTGCATGTTTCTTGTCAGGTACATTCCGAATGGGGTGTTATACTCTATGATGGGCCTGAAGAGGGTTGAGTACAGTAGTATGTTGACTTTTCTGGACCAATATGCCATGTCCTTGCTTATATATTAACCAGAATAGAAGGATTTTCTTACTACCTTGGATACATGCTGGTCCATGTTGGTCGAAGGCTAGGTTGCTGTCTACATGAGTTCCCAGATCTCTGATGGGTGAATCAACTTTTAAGGGTGTTTTATTGATGATGTAGTTATCCAGGGTGGTAGACTTCCCAAAAGTATTTATAATGCATTTCTTAGTATTGGGTTTTAAGCCATATATGTGTCGCCAAGAGTTTGTCTGTATTAGACCTTCCTGAAGGGTGTTCTCATCTTGAGGGGATTCAATAACTGCTCCCAGTTTGCAATCGTTTGTGAACTTGCTTAGCCAGAGGCCTTTGACATTGGCTTTGACAGCTGAGAAGTAGATGCCATACAGAATTTGGCATACCACAGAGGCCTTGGGGACTCCACTAGTAACCAGTCATTTTGTGGAAGTGGCCTCACTGATTCTAACCTCCTGGGTCCTATCAGTGAAGCAGCTAGCTATCCCAAATGTTATAAAGGGGTTTATACCTAGTACTGTAAGGTTCTTGACAATACCTGAGTGGGGTAGTGTATCAAATACCTTAGCCAGATCTAGGTAGGCAGTATGAATTTTTTCCTCACATATTTTCTTAGTGATCTTTTCAAAGAAGTCTACCAGATTTAGTAATTATGACCTTCCTTTGAGAAAACAAAACTGTGATAGATCCACTGTCTTGAGGTCTGCTATGTCCTTTTTGATAACTTCCATGATAATTTGTTTCTGTGTTGTGTGCAATGTGAGGTGCGTGTTGTGTATGTGATTGTAGTTACCTGATGTGGACCTGTATGTGAGAGTTTAGCCTCCACTGACATTATGTAATTATACCTCTCACATACTGTGTCTGATTCTTTAAGGATTAAATAGTTGTCCATAACCAGTAGACAACTGTTACAGTGTCTCAAGATGCCCATATCCACCAAGCTAGATACAGAGAAGTTAGAAAATTGGATATCAATAATGTCCACTCCTTTGATTTGTGAGCTACAAGAGGGTGTTGAATTGGGGTTAGAAGGCTATTACAGGTCCTTTGCTTCTGCTGACTAATAAGGGTGCTTTATAGGGGTGGATTAAGCTAAACAGTATTAAATTCTACTAACTTTAATGTTTACACAACACTGAATTCTACTAAATCTGTAGGCATTGCCACTTGAAGCCCAGCTAGTTGCTCTAAGCTTGTTGGCACACAAGGTATTTGCACTATATAGTTGATTTACAGGTTACAGTTTTATGGACCATTATAGACAGAAAACATGCTTTCTAGGTTCTTGCTACTGTAAAGGACACTGCTAACCATGCAAACATGCAAAATTTATAGCAGCACAGAAAAAACAGAAAACTAAATAATGATCCCACTGACCAATAAAATGATAATACTATGAGTCTTTTTGTGTATTTCCTTTCTCAGAAAGACAAGGCAAATACCTTCTGCCACAAGATAAATAAACCCAATCCTCTTGACGTAAAAACTAAAAACACAGTAGAAGACACCGACAAGTGCAATGCTGAAACAAACCACTTAAAACAACTAGTTGGACATCCATTGCTGAGGGTAATTTCAAGACAGTGACAGTGAGAAGAGGAGCACTTTTATTTTACAAAAAATAAGCGAAATGCACACATAAAGCAGGAAAGAAAACTGATTGTTCAAAATAACAAGTGCAATTTAGCAATCAAAGGCACCTAACTTTGTCTAGATGGCACTGCATACAAGTAAGACACTTCTGGAATGAAGGCTAGGACTACAAGCTATGCTGAGCTCCAGGAGAATGAGCAGGGGACAGTATATAGTAAAGGTGTTTTACTCAAGAACAATACTGGCTCACTGGGTGGGCACTCAATATCTCAGCTCTATGGGAAACAATGGCTTAGAAGAGTACATAAACAGCTTATATAACAGTAAATAGCAATGAAAGAGGGGAGGTAAGGACCTTGGAAATCAGATAATCATAAGCGGTGGAGAACAAAGCCACAGCATATAAAACAACAGTAAGAGGATAATCTGTTAAGTTTTTACCTTATCTTAGCCAGTATATTTGATATCTGATGTTTGATGTTCCACCTCTCCACATGTCAGCACCATGGAAAGCTAACATTATTAAGTCTCAGAACCATGGAAAACTAACTTTGTTAAGCCTCACCCATTCTGTACTATGTCCAGACACCTTCTCTGAATTTCTGTCTCATAGTTCCTCAGAATTCATCTTCCATTGCTTGATACAACCTTTTCCATGTTTGCCCTCTTTTTGCCATGGACCTCTCCCCCATCCTGGGAAGCACTGCACTACTTCCTTTGCTCCACATTACATTTCCTTGTCTACCTACCCTCTGAGCACTCACTATCTTCTTTCTAAGCAGCCCACATGTTTTATGTCTTAATGTGATCTCTGCAAATCTTGTAAGTGCAGTGGGGCTTATAATTTTATGTAACTGCATGGACGAATTGAAGGGGGTCCATGAATTTATTCACACCAATGAACTGTTTCTTCCATATCATTGTGTGTGTATAAAAATACATTTTCCCTATTGTTAAATGACTCTGCCGAATGACATGTGTGAGAAAACAATACAGATACCTACAGCTCAGATGGCTTAGTGGTAAATTGCTGTGGCTATGGTGTGCAGGGTCCTGGGTTTGAGCTGGCAAAGCATATCTACACACTCCCTTCAGAGTTTGCTATGCATCAATCCCCGGACCTGATTTTGGGTGACAGTATTCTGTCCGTGCCTGCTCCCAGGGGTGGGACCAGCCCCATCCCCTAAGGCAGGTCCACCTGAAGGTGGTGCAGGACCAGTGGATGAGGAGGTCCTGGAGTGGTTCCCAGACATATTTTGGCCTGGTGCCATGGCCAGATGAGGTGGGAGAGGTGGGTCCGCTGGGACCAGCCTTCCCAAACGTGCTATGGTGTTGCAGTTTTAGAACATATGTGGGTTTGTGATAGTCAACACAATCCAAGATTAGTTATAACAGCATGCATAGATATTCGGATTAACACAAAACACCAGATTTGGAACAGTTGCATAGCAAACAGAACACAAGCAGATATGGAACCACAGTGACCATTACCACAGCAGGCAGGATATATTGATAGCAACAGGCTAACAATTATAGTGTTTCAACATGGAACAATAATAGGAACACATTTCAATATTTTTTGAACAATAGGTCATATGTCCCAACAGTAGGTTTGGTGCAAACATGCCCAACCATTTGTGTGTTTAGATTATTGTTGCAGATATGGTGGGGGGTGGCAGAGAGAGTTGTCAAGTAACAACTTATATACCCTTACAGTATGAGGTCTTCTGACCTTTTACCTGTTTATATCTTCCAGATACTATGTCAACGGAATGCCTGCCTGCTTTCACAGCAGAAGACAACAATATGATTATACAATTTGTGGTACTCCATCATGCCATCTTATTTGGGCACAGGGCTCATGATCTGCTGGAAAAGACCACCCTGTGGAATGAGCTCATCCACAGGGAGAATAATGGCCTGCATAACCACAGTTATGAGCAGGTGCAGCATCGGACCACCGACCTGATCCATCGTGCCTGTCAGCATGCTGCTGCTGTTAGGAGGGACCAGCTAGCCACAGGTGGGGATCATTGCCATCCAGCCCACACTGACACATGCTGAGGAGCTCATTGCCAGCCTTGGGGCACCCACTCACCAGCCAAGCCAGCAACTTGCAGATAGCATTGTGGAGGTGGGTACCACCCACACAATGGATGAAGAGCATCCAGGTAAGGCCCAAGGACACATTAGTAGACTACTGTTGCATATCTATCTTCATCTGTAAAGTACCTACATACATATATCAGATAAGATAGTCTGTTGCTGCAGTGTAGTAATGAACAGATGTGCATAATCACTAGTATTATGGGTTTGTACTGTTGATGTACTGAAATGCTGCTCCCACCCTGTACCAATGCCACAGGTGTGGGTACTGACATTATGTCTCTCACATAATTATGTAGGTCCCTCTGGTATACATCTGGGTTAGCAGCCTGTAGCTGGTGAGTATGGAGTAGTTTTGTTCAGGTTTCTCAATACACCTGCCATGTTATGGCCATGGTATCTGCCATGCACACATTTAACACACCTACCCATAATGCACGCTGTACATGTTCACTCATTGATGCTGTCAACTGCACTGCATCACAGTGGTCATCATGGTGGCATATCTTAAGGGCATGTAAGAGTCCTGCAGTATACCTAAGAACCTGTCAGTGCAAGAAGTGTGGACATTGATGAACATAATGGTGGGAGCAATGGCCTACAATAGGAACATGTCTGAAATATTACCCTTATACAGTGGCTACAACACTGTATACACCACTATTACAATGGCAATTGTTCCTGATGTAAACAACCACAAATCAGAATACCACATTCCACATATTTTACAACCTGTAATGTAATCCTAACATGAGCAATGAATGTGTAATAATGACTCCTGTGTTAGGACAACAAATATGGGGAATACATAGCTTAACAAACACTGGAAGTATATTTATGCACACACTCCAAATAACATATTGTGGATGCAGCTTGTGAGGTACTGACAACATTCACTCTTCTTGAGTACACACCTTCCACCAAGTACAGGGCCTCAATGCCACACCAAGTGATGGTCTGCTGTCCAAGAATTATGTCCATGACATTTGCCCTCTCACCTGCAGCACTGGCAGCTGTGGCTTGCATGATTCTTACAAACCATGGAATTGATCTCATATCCGGAAGGTAGCACTCAGGAGTGGGAGAAGTAGCCTTATCTCACCATTGCATATACTATGGCAAACAGGGCAGACAGTCATGTATGTGTGTATAAAGTATTGGACAACATCAATGTAGAAAGTATACAGATGCCCATCCAAGACAGATGACAACATATGTTGCAAACTGGTCACGGAGGCTGCCCAGACACATGCAGCAACACTGAGGGACTTGAAGGAGAGTCTAGCAAGTACTGTCTGTGCAGTACCTGTGTCGACAACCACCTGAAATCTGCATACATGTAGCCTATGGGTTAGGGTAATCATATGGAGGAGTTGTTCCACAGGAAACATCACCCAGGGCTCTCTACAGGTAGCATATGCATAACATCAAGTATCCCAAAGGCATGAGTTGCAATGTGTAGTGGTGTACTGAGACCAAGGCTGAAACCTAGAGACAGTATTAATAAAGATACATGTGGTGCACAAGCAGCATCTCACCCCACCTCAGGCCCACCATCCCCATTTTTACCTTGCTGGTGCCAGTGTGCAACTTTAGGTTGGCTGTTCATTAGCAAGAACTGGGCTGGTAGACATGGTGTTCTGAATTTGGAACACTGCAAAATAACACTAGTTTGTGGCCCATAGTTGTCAAGCAGCTGTAAAAAGGCTGAGGATGTGGAGGGGTGTCATCCTGAAACACAACAATGAACTGAAGCATATATCCAAAGGTTCCTAGGAATGGCTGTATCTGAACACAGTTAAGGTCATAAATTGTGCCAGACATAACCCTGACTCCACAGCAATAGTGAAGGCACTGTGTGACCTCCAAGGTCTGTGCACATGAGTTGGCCTTGCAGCCTGGCAGAGTTTGGAGACATTTGTAGGGCAAAGTGAGCAAATAATGGCAAGTGAGGATGGACCATGCAAGTATACCCCTTCCTGGAATAGTGACTGCTATAGTTCACTTAACAGGTGCTGCAACAAACCATTGTGTTCAGGGTGTGCACACTTATGCAACCCACAGATTGTATGCACCACATTCACCATCTACACAACTGGCATATTTGTTTGATACTGCATTTGATTGCACAGGTCATGTGTCTCATATCAGATGTAATGTTAACATATGCAGTATTGTGGCCCCATTGCATATCATGGAAGAGGCTGGCATGTCAACAAGGGTATGTACACTCCTCATATCCACTTTAAGCTTTGAAGGTTGTCACTGTAATTGGATTTTATTGCTCATACATGCACTGCTGATGATGAGATCTGCAAATCAGAGTTCAGACATTAACTATTGACATCAGTCCTCATATCATCCCAGGTATGTGTCAGACAAACACATAGGGGCTTTAAGCAACAGAGCAAACATAACTGCCACACATATACACATTCAGCAATGTTGTGTACACTCGTGAGGTATGCTGCTCACTACATGCCAGGGTGCTGTACAGGTGCACAGCAATACTGTGTACATGGGTGCAGTGTGTTCCAGGAGAAGGAGGATCACCTGCTAACACAACTCATGCATCACAGAGATTTATAATGTTGGTAACAAGGATTGAGTATAGCTGCAGTGCATGCTGTTGAGTGCCATATGCCATACATGTTGACTGTTGGGTAATGAGAGGTCTGTGTAATATCTTTGTGCCACCTCACCTGTAAGTGTGTATGTGTGTGTGTGTGTGTGTCTGTGTGTGTGTGTGGGTGTGTGTGTGAGTGTGTGTAGAGGTAAGCAGTAATGTACAGGTCTTAAATCACATTTTTTGTTTTCCACTCACAGATGGCGAGGTGGGTCAGGGTCCCTCCTGCAGGCAAACTGATGGTAATGTCCATACAGACTCTGACAATGATGATAGGTATGATGAGGCACAGGCAGGGTTGTCAGGGGCTGAAGGTGTGCCATTGGTTGCCATCCCACTTTTATCCACCCCATACCTGTACACAGTCACACATACATACCACATCACTAGTGGCCATAGATGAGAGACAGTTGGCTGGTGGTGGCATGGGACAGGACAGTGTGGGGACTATGGCAAGTGTATCTGTACAGCGCAGCCATAGCCAGATGACTGGCGAGGTACCACACAGACAGATGTACAGGGGTGCTTATAGGAGGGCTGCTGGCCATCATGCCCCTGGCAGAAGTGCCACGGCAGGTGTCACCAAAAGCATGTTTTGGGCCATCATGGAGGCACAGGCATGTATGGAACAGTATACCAGAGTCTGAGGCTCCAGAGGGCTACTCATTCTGCTGTACGTGACAACATCCATGATCTTGTAGATGCCCACCGTTATTTTGCAGAGGTCCTGGATAGACAGTTGGGTGAGATGGTGGGAATCCTTGACCGTGTGGTGTCTGAGTTAGAGCATGTGGTTGGAGCAGGGCATCATCCATGTGAACTTCGGTCAGCAACACCAACAGGTGGAGGTCTATGTGGATATGCAACAACTCACAGCCACTCCCGTAGTGGCAGTACCAGCACCAGCACTTCAGGGTGGTGCTGACTATACCACAACACAGCAGGCCACATGCACATGGTCCTGGCTGGTCCCAACAGGGACACAGATCCAGTGGACAATTGTCATCATCAGGGGAGACTACTATATTTGGGCTTCTACCTAGTAGTGCCCGTGGAACTCCTGGCAGGCACAGTTCCCGTGTCTGTGGCCAGAGACGGTGAACTGTACACCCTGCCATGTATGGTCTGCAGCTGTCCAACAAACTCCCATATAAGGCAGCCCCACGGCAGAACTGTGTGTGTTGGCAGTATCATCTTAAGGGTAAGAAAGTCGGGTTAGACATACATTACAGAGGAAAATAAACACACATGAAGGCAATCAATCTGGTTAAAAACGGCAGAGGAGACCAACCCTTGCTTCCTCCTTTATTATAAAGAACATGGTCATGTGACGTCTCTTGACCTCTCCACACCAGTGACATCAGTGTAAGAGCACACATGCAATCATTTACTCTCTTTTATTATTATCAGCCAACACCCCCACTTGCACTTACACTGTATACAAAATACATTTTAAGATCATATTTCTGGATAACTTTTCCTTCACATTCCAATTATATAATACATGAATCTTTCAATCTTTGACTTCATAGCAGGTTTAGTAAAAATATCTGCAACCATGTCCGTTGTTGAGCACTGAGCTAATCAGAGTATGTCGGAGGAAGGTCTCAGAGCAAACTAATCTGTGATATATAACATTAAGTATCCTGTTTTTTGCTTATTTCTGAGTTATTTATAGCACTTTTGTTTTACTCACTGTGTGTGAAGTATTAAGTAGAATTTTCTACAATTGTTAAGCATCTGGTTGGGTTTGTTTGTTCTGATTTCCTGCAAGGAGTGTATCATATAACTTGTTTGCATTTAAAAGCATTCTCTAGAGTCTCCTTGATCCTTTATCTGTTTAAACATTTCTGCAGTTTTTTCTACCTAAGTAGTGTTGGTAGTGTAGCATTGTCCATATTTAGGCTTGTGTTTTGGGCCTAGCTGTTTTTTAGTAGAGGCTGTGTGTCTGAGCACATGTCCCAGACCATCATAGCTTAGCAGATGCCAGTATAGCATTTCAGTGAGAGTGAAGTGTTTATGCTCATTGGCTGACTGGGGTTGCCTGGACTACGCCTTGGTGTAAGCACCTCATTGGTTCTTTCAAGCTTTTTTTAAAGATGTTTTAGGTTTCAACTTTGTTACTTAAGAAGTTAACTTGTGACTGTTTCTGCCATTTCACACTGAGCTAATTGGAGGAAGTTGGAGGAAGGGCTCTGAGCTAACTAATCTGTGATATATAACATTAAGTATCCTATTTTTTGCTTATTTCTGAGTTATTTATACCACTTTTATTTTACTCACTGTATGTGAGGTATTAAGTAGAATTTTCCACAATTGTTAAGCATCTTGTTGGGTTTGTTTGTTCTGATTTGTTGTTTCCCATCCTCCCTCCCTTTTGGTATTGTGTTTTATACTTGGTGGCTTTGCAGTTGCCCGCCCCTACTCTAAATTTGATCTGGGGCACTCCTCCCAGTCTAGTGTCATTACCTCATTCTACCTATTCCAGGGAGAAAATTTGAGAAGGCCAACCCAGTTAGCTTCTGCTCCTCCTTTCCCCTTTCCACTTTACAAAAAAAAAAATAATATATATATATATATATATATATATATATATATATATATATATATATATATATATATATATACACACACACACATATACATATATATATATATATATATATATATATATATATATATATATATTCTAAGCTTGTTCCCTGCCTTTCCTATAAGTTGTCTAGTCCAGATACAGATTTGCTGTATCCACGACAGTTTGTAAGCTTCTGAGCCCCCAAGGCTTTCTGTGTTGGAGGGAAGCCTTCTAGCTTAATTTTGTTTCTTAAAACTAGCCAGTTTTCTAGTTTCAGCACTCAGATCTGTTTCTTTGAGCTCAGCACTTGTTCAGAACTCATTGTAAGCACTAAATAAGCTACAAATTACTACAGCACTCAACTTTCCTCACTTGTCTACGGGAAAACCGTTTTTAGTACTTAATAAATAAGCACCTATCCAGGCATGTCTAAGGGTCAGCTCCCGGTGTTTTCTCCTGTCTACCTGATGAATCTGGGCATCTTGGGGCAATGTAGCAATTGCCTCATTTACACAGACAGCCATCTCCTCCTACCACCCAACACTACAACCTGTGAGAGATGCACTTATATAACCAAACTGGAAGCAAAGCTCTCTTCACCCAAGACTGGACTAGACAGTCAAGAGGAGAAGGTAAACACTTGCACCACACCACACTCATCACATAGTCACTCAAAACCTACACTACCAAAACACACACATAGAAACACAAAACACACACCTACTTTCACGGAGGTTCTCAAAAAAATTTACCCAAGTAACAGGGACCTTCGAAGCAGAAACGCAAGCAACCTCCAACCCCCAACACAACCCAAATGCCACATAGACCACAAACTCAGTGTGCTACTCAACCACAGCCCATAAGGCATAACAACGTACCCAACACTCTAGTCATAGGTGACTCTATAGTCAGGCACACTGCTGTTCCACTCACCAGGCTAAACAAGGAGAACGTTACTGTCAGCTGCCTGTCAGGTGCCAGGATCCGACACATAACACATGCACTCAGGTCACTCCACAGCAAGTACAAATATGACTCTGTCATTGCCAATATTGGTGTGAATGACCTGAGATGTACCTCACTGGACTACATGAAAAGAAACATGGAGGAGCTTTCTGATCTTGTAGCCCAGGCAGGTATGACTCCAGCCTTGAGTAGCATCCTGCCATCACCCAGAATGATACCACAGTACAAGGTCAAAATGATTGACTTCAGCAATTGGCTAAGCTTCTGGTGTCATTCTAAGGGGATCCAGTATCTGTCTGCCTGGGATGACATGATCAACGAACTACAATGCTTTGCCAGAGATGGCCTGCACCTGTCGCCTCTGGGATTCTGGATACTGGCTAAGGCTCTTGCCAACCCTATAGTGCCATTTATAGGCAAGATTCAAATGACAAATTCACCACTGTAGCAGGTACAAACAAGCAAAATCTGAGGGTAATGCTACATATTGCTAGAAGTCTAAACCTCAAAATGCACTCACTCGAGGCACTCCTTAAAATGGAGGACATCGACATCTGTGCAGTAACAGAGACCTGATTCAAGGCTCCAGAAAGTACCCCTGCATTACCAGGCTATAATTCATACCACACCTTTCGGCCGCCTAACTTGGACCGAAGCACTAAAGGAGGAGGAGTGTTCATATTCATTAAGGATATCCACACCTCCAGGCTAGTTGCTCAGCATAATGCATCTGAGATTATCCAAGTGCAACTAACTCTGGGGAAGACCGCAATGCAAATTGTAGCTTTCTACAGATCCCCCACCATGCCCCAGGATTCCCACTGCTCATTTCTTGATACACGGGAAAATATTAGGGTACAACCTAACACCCTAATAATGGGCGATTTCAACTACCCCACCATTAACTGAGAAAAGTACTCATGTACCCACTCTTGTGCAAACGTTTTCTGGAATTCATAAATTCCAATGCCTTGGATCAACTTATCCACACCCCCACCAGGGGCAGTAATATCCTAGACCTGGTCATTACCAATATGGGCAAACGGTGTTCCACACCAGAGGTCAATTCCTCGTTGGTCAGATCCGACCACAAGCAAATCACCCTAGACATCCACATCCCACCCCCCCACCCCCCATTAGGGAAACCACTGTAAAAACTTTTCCAAAGCCAACTTCACGCTTCTTAAGACAGAAGTGGTAAACTTTACGACACCCATGCTGGCGGACAATAGAGATACGACTGCTGAATCCTATACAATTGCACTTTATAAGCACTTATACGAGTGCATGGATCATGCAATCCCTAACAGAACCAAGATGCTATCCTCCAAAAAAAGGAAGCCAATCTGGTGGTAAATGGCTATAAACAAACTATACAACAGAATTAAGAAACTGTTGCAAAAATGTGTAAAATCCCATGATTGGAGGAACTCCGTGGTCAGCCTCAGTAAGAAGCTGAGATCCCTCATAAAATCCTCCAAAGCTAGTTATGAAAACAAAATCACCACTGTTTCTAAAGGCAACCACAAAGCATTCTATAGCTATGTCAAGAATCTCAATGGCAACACTTAGATCTGCTCTGAGTTACAGCACAATGGCACTAAATATACAGAACCAACTGATATTGCTAACATCCTAGCAGATAGGTTTAATGCTAACTTTACCCCTCTCTCATACCCTAAAAGGACCATCTCTATACTGGAAGAATGCAAAGTACCTGTAATCATGGCTGCACAGGTAAAAAACACAATCTTCAAAGCAAAGAACACAGCATCCATGGGACCTGACAACATCCCAGGCTGCGTTCTACATGAACTACAGAACAAACTGGCACCCCACCTAAGTACCATGTTCAATCATAGCCTCACCTCAGGCTTTGTGCCCACTGAATGGTGCACAGCAATGGTTATCCCACTCCACAAAGTGGGAGCCACCACGGACCCCAGGAAGTACCGCCCCCATTAGCCTGATGAGCCTGGTCTGCAAGGCTATGGAGCGTATCATCATGGAACTCATAAACAATGACATTGGTAATCTCCAAACTCTGGACTCTACCCACTTAGAGTTTGTAAAAGGCAGATCATGTCTCCTAAACCTGACAGACTTCTTTGAAGTGGTCACCAAAGCCATAGATGAGGGTAAGCTGGTACACATAGCCTATCTAGATCTCGCCAAGGCTTTCAACATCATCCCCACTCTGGAATTATAGACAGACTCACTAAACTAGGTATAAATCCCTATGTCACAAGATTGGTTGCCAACTGTCTCACTGACAGAACCCACACTGTGAAAGTAGCACATTCTAAATCCAACTTCAGACCAGTGACAAGTGGAGTACCACAGGGTTCAGTCCTAGGTCCTCTCCTGTTTGTTATCTACTTCTCTGAAGTACAGGCTAACACAGAAGGTCTTTGGCTAACAATGTTCACAGATGACTGCAAACTAGGAGCCATAATCAAAACTCCTAATGATGTGGACATCCTACAAAAGAGCCTCACTGAGACAGATGCCTGGTGTCAAAGCCATGGCCTCAAGCTCAATGCCAAAAATTGCATTGTCATCCCTTTTGGTAAAAACTCTGTACCCATGTGATAAGAGACCTTGGGACACAGGTGGACAGTAGTCTCTCCTTTGATGATCATTGTCACAGTAGTCAGGAAATCTTTCTCCGTGGCACACCTCATCACAAAGGTTTCTTATCCAGGAAAAAAGAGGTCATTGTTCCCCTCTACTCATCACGCATTAGACCCATTATAGTGTACAATGCCCCTTTTGGTATGTACCTCACAAGACGTCTACAACAATTGGAAAATCACAGAAATACCTCACAAAGAGGATTACTGGCCTCAAACAGATGCCCCATGCAGACCGTCTCAAAAAACTCCAGCTTTACTCTGTCGCATATTGCTTACTCAGAGGTGATCTCTGCCTAACATACAAAGCTAAGTCAAACCCAGAGCTGTTGGGCATGCTCCACGTAAAGAAATCCCAGTCCCTCTGAGCTACATGCTCTATGGACCTAAACCTTGTCACCACAATAAACAGAACATGCTAGAGGGATAGATTCCTGTCCCAGAGACATCCCATACTCTGGAACAAACTACCTATCTATATCAAACAAAGCTCCTCATTAGCACTCTTCAAGAAAAATCTTGATTATTGGATGGGAGATAGGAAATTCACTCCGGAGATCACTTCTGTGGCTCTGCTTGACAGGGGCACAGGAAAATAATTTTTTTTGGGTGGCAAAAGCCAGGGTACCATTTGGCTAGGCTTTTATAGGCCCTAGAGCCAATAGCCTAGTACCTTCTTATGAAACTATGAACCTATGAGCAATATTCAATGCTTATTTTGTCATCATTAAGTGCTGACCTGACAAAATGATACTTAATGTCAACATGTTTACATCTCTGTCGGCTTACTAGATTCTTCGACAAAGTGATTGCGCCTTGATTGTCCTCAAATATTGTTACTGGCCCATACTTGCACTCTCTGTCCATTCCACTCAACAGCTCCACAAGGTAGAAACTCTCCTATGTTGTTGCTGCCAGTGCTATGTACTCTGCTTCACATGTAGATAAAGCTACCATTTGTTGCTTCTTTGATTTCCATGAAATAATAAGCTAAAGCAATAACCTGTTGTACTACGTCTATCGTTTTGATCTATTGCCCAGTCTACATCACTATATGCTATAAGCTGAAATTTCCCTCCCTTACCATGTATTTGGCTAGTGTTAAATTAGATTCACTTGGTTGTGACAAATACTGTGGAGGTTTACTCACAATCCAGCTAAGATCAGGTCTCGTGCTTGTCATAAAATATATCAAACTACCCACAAGCTCACAATATTTTCTTGGATCTGTAGATTCACTGTCACATTCAAAGTTTGTTTTTTGTTCAGAAGGGATACTTCTTACTTTACAATTAGACATACCAAATTTCTCAAGAATTTTCGTGATGTACCACTTTTGATTCATCTTTACTTCACCATTATTCTCGGTAAAGTTAATGCCTAGAAAATGTTTTAGCTTTCAAAGATCTTTCAATTTAAATTTAGCTTTGAGCATTTCCTTTACATCGTTTAGTGATTCATTGTAACTAGTTGCTATAATGAGATCTTCAACCTTCAATTAGGACTGTTTTCTCATTTTCAGCTTGTCTAGTGTATTCACAGTGGTCTGCAAGGTTTTGGATAAAACTATTTTCACAAAGATAATCGTGCAACATTTTGTTCCAGTTACATCCTGATTGTTTCAATTCGTATAATGACTTATTCAGTTTACAAACCAATTTTTCATCATTTGATTTCTTTTCAAAACCTTCAGGTTGCTCCATATACACCTCACAGTCAATAAGAGCATGTAAATAAGCCATTTGTACATCCATTTGATGCAATACTAAATCATACTGAGCTGCCATCTGCATTAGACTTCGTACAGATGTCATACTTGCAGTTGGTGCAAATGTTTCATTATAATCTATGCCAGCGACTTGACTGTAGCCTTTAGCTACATATCTAGCTTTGTAAGTCTCAGTATTATCTGCATTGCCTTTTATAGTGAAAACCCACCATTTTTATCTTCTGGCAGTGTGGTGAGTGTAAATGTGTTATTTTCCTTTAAAGACTCAAGTTCCTCCTTCATGGCTTTAACCCACTTTTCCAAGTTAGACGAAGTCATGGCTTCTTTAAAGCTCTGTGGTGTGTTGCATATTAATTGGTAACAATAGTCAACATTAACTGTCACATAATCGTCATTTTCAACTTTACACTCATAGTCCTTCAAGTATGCAGGTGGTTTTCTCTCTCTTTTAGAGTAGTGTGTATCCTGCCTTTCCTCTTCTTGCCTTATTTTTGTGTCTTGACTGTCAGCTTTTGATTCTGACTTAACATGTACATTTGATTTGATTAATATCTTCATCCAACACTTCTGGGTCTGTCTGAATCTGGCATTCAGCTACATTCTTAGTAAAGAACTTGACTAAACTGTGTCTAAGGACCCTTCGTGTGTCAAGATAATAGACCAGATATGATGGGCTGTTTTTATCATATCCGACAAAGATCCCCTTATCACATCTTGGGTCTAACTTCTTTTTATCTTGTCTGTGTGGATAACACACTGATCCATATTCTCTCATCCTTGAAAGATCAGGTTTCTTTTCTGTTAGCGTGAAGAATGGGGTCTGCCCCACACGCCTGTTATAACATCTGTTGTGAATAAAAGCAGTAGTCATTACTGCATATGTCCACAACTGTTTAGGTAAGTCACTCTCTATCAATGTACACCTTGCCATTTTGAACAATGTTCTCCAATTTCTCTCTGCCATCCCATTCTGATGGGGTGAGTAAGGTGCAGACATTTCATGTGTTATAATAATTTTACTCAATAGTGACTGAAAACCTCTCAACATGAACTCAGTGCCATTATCTGATATGATACACTTTACCTTCCCATAAGGGGCTGAATCTGCAATAAACTTTTCAGTCGCCTTGACTGTATCACTCTTGGCTTTCAGAAAGTAGACAAATATTATACCCGAATAGTCATCAGTAAATGCTAAAGTGTGCTTAAAGCCATCTTTTGCTACTGGCTCATTTGGGCCTGCCAAATCAGTATGGACAGACACAACCTTTGCTCTTGCATCTGGTTCTCTGTTTCTGCTCTGTACAAATTTCTGTTGCATACAGGTTTTACAATCTAGGTTAGGTCTTTCAACTTTACCTTTAATTTTCATTCCTTTTACCACTTTTTCTAATTTTGTCACATCTTCAAAATTACAGTGACCAAGCATTTTATGCCATACTTGAATGTCATAACAGCTCCGAGATGCATCATAATGTATCTCACTATCGTTTTCTTCATCATATGTGTCTAAATAATAGAGTCTATCACAATCAATTATCTAAAACCTGGTGTCGTTTTTGTAGATGAGTTGTTCCTGGCCTTGTTTAAAGTTGATCAAGGCCCCCTTGGATGTTGCTGCCTTAACAGAAAAAATGCTTTGTGGATACGTCGGGATATACAGCGCCCAAGTCATCATCACCTTTACTTTGCGCCCCTCTGTGTTTAGCAGCCATATTACCTCTCTTCTGTGTGGCCCCACAGGTTCTCGTTCCATCAGCTATTTCCACAATATGTTCCTCCAGTTGGAAAGTTGCATCAAAGTATTTAAACTGTTTTAGGTCGTTAATTATGTGTGATGTGGCACCAGTGTCCACCATTAATCCCTTCTGTTTTAATTCAAGAAATTTGATGCTGATTTATTCTGAAGACAAATGTGTGATCGTCCGCATTAGTTGCTTGCTTCACATTGTCTTTCTTCTTTCATCTACAGTTACTGTCCCTGTAGCTAGAGTTTTTACACAAGCTACACCACTGCCTCTGGCCTTTATATTTTCTCCAGTATTCTTGTGCCTTATGTCCCTTTTGGCCACAGCTATAGCATATAATCTCTTCTTTTCTCTTTCCCCAAGGCCACTTGCTTTCATCACATTATCATTACTTACGTTGGCATTACATTTCTCAGTATGTTCATAGCTTCTCAACCTTGTTTTGAACTCACCAAAGCTCAACCTATCATCATCTGGCATGATGTGGACTGATTAATGGTTTAAAAGTTTCAGGCAACCCTTTCAGAATCATCACAATTAGTAATCCATCACTGAGCTTCTCTCCAGCATTTCTAAGTGCCGTAATGGCCGTCTCAGCCCTAATAATATAGTCTGTGACACTTTCACTGATGGCCTTCTGGAGGCTTGTTAATTCGGTGTATAGGCTAATTACCCATGGCTTCCCTTTCCCGACATAATGGTCTCTCAGGATCTGAAGTGCTTTTCTACCATCGTCTGCTGCCTCTCTCATGACGAGGGACAAACTTTTGTCGTCTAAGAACTGTATTAGTTCTGAATATACCTCCTCATTTTTCTCAGCATTGTTGTCGCCTTCCTCCTCATTCTAGTCATCCTCTGTATCCTGCTGCACATTCTGCAAAATGGCGTCTTTCAGCCATAGCAAACGCAGGTGTCCCAGAAACTTTGTCTCCCACAACTCGTAATTCTTCTCATCTCCGTTGAAACATAGTGTATGCCATCGGCTTCCGACTTCCCTCCTGGGCCTATAACCTGTTGCCGGTATCATCTTAAGGGTAAGAAAGTCAGGTTAGACATACATTACAGAGGAAAATAAACACACATGAAGGCAATCAATCTGGTTAAAGATGGAAGAGGGAACAACCCTCGCTCCATCCTTTGTTATAAAGCACATGGTTATGTGACCTCTCTTGACCTCTCCACACCAATGACGTCAGTGTAAGAGCACACATATGATCATTCACTCTCTTTTATTATTATCAGCCAAGAGTGTGCTTACATACACATACAGATCACCAACACAGCTAGGGCACCTCCATACCTACACACACCACATCTGCACAGCCCAATTGTTAAAGAACCCCCTAACACACACACACATGATGTCAACCAAACAACTCAGCCAAGGCCTCTGGTAAACCCACCACACACCCTGTGCATATGATGATACCTGTGCCACATCCCTGTCATCCATACCATCGATGCAAGGACATGCTAATATGGTTCTGCTGCACAGGGTGAATGTACTAAGGTTTGACAGTGTAATGCTGTTCAACTTGTTTTCAGATGGACTGTTTAATGCTTACATGTCCGGGTGTGTAGCTGTCCAGCTATGATGCATTATACCTGTTATTAACACTGACTGGTTGTGGTCTCCATAATGTATTCTGTTTATGTTGTAGGTGTCTGTGTGTCAGCAGGATGTTGGCTTGCTGTCCTTTCTTACAAGGGTATTACACTGTGGTGACACACTGACTGTGTCATATCCTGGGTACATCTGAATACAAGTAACAGGTCTATATAACAGTTACTGCATGTGCCACATGGCTGATACATCTGGGGGGTGTATACAGGTGAGTGCATGGTGGCTGATGTCAACAGCTCTTCTGCAGTGGACAATGGTAAGTGTACTGGGTGGCACACAGCAAATGTTTGTGAATAACTAACACACAGAGGCTTTGGTGTTGATGCAATAAACAGAGAATACTGTACACATGGATGTACTTAATTTTACAGTGAACTCATTTTGGCATATGTAATTCCACCAAGACCAAATAGCCAAAATATCACATCAGTAAATAATCAGTATGCCAGTTCAATGCCATTGAGGATGGTACTGGCAGGGTATATGTCCTCTTCCCCAATATAGAGAAATCCTGGAGTTGGTAAACATAGGTGTGCTGGTGTGGGTGGCACAGCCTCCCACTTTGGAGGGTGTGGGATGGCATACAACCACACATAGTATGATTAAGAAATACTTAACCTGTTAACATAAATTGTACAGTATAACAGCAGACTAAGCAGGAAGATATGCACAACAATAACCCCAACGTGGGTGGCTGTGCCCACAACAACCACACCCAACTATATATACCAACTCCAGTATCGCCATACAGCTGTACAGTGGGGAAGAGGACATTTACACATCCACTATTAGTTTTGATGGAATGAATTTCCACAAGATGATTCCTCTGAAAGGTTACCTTTTGCCAGGTCATTCTCAGACAAATGGTCTCCTGGGACGTATCATTTCTGCAAACTGAAGTAGATCCCTTCACATATACACACACTGTGCAACACTGAGAGTAGAACTCCTACCTTAGTACTTATTGCTACTAATGTGTTTGGCCTTAGTTGCACACACCACAGAGCTTTTAGGAGGAGGTATGCCCCAAGTGTCCTTTTAAGTGAAGAACATTACCAGGCCTTGTACAGTATGATAATGGGGGATGTGCTGGATGTTAATGAGCAATACATAGTATGACATACTGTCATATACACATTGCCAAACACATACAGTCATAGACACATTTGACAGACCTGGGTTTAGCAGTGCTAACTACCTTGCCAGTGAGTCCATACTGTTAGGGAGTTTTTGCACACAGCACATGTATCACTGGGCTGGATAGTGTAATCAGTTACCTGTATGGTTGATGGTGACAGCGATCCTCATCCAGCGGACCTTGGGACATGTACTGGGGGTATCATGGTGTAAATACAGTATACTCATCACACACACCTACATTGGATATTGTACTCACTGAATCCCATGATAATGCTCTGACATACCCACAATCACACATTGACCAGGACTACAATATAAACCCTTGTCTATCTAATCAGTGCTGCTACAGGGATATGCATTGATTGCACATGCCACAGGGATAGTAAGGTGAGGGTTTGTCATGGCTCTCCTAATGTCAGCAACATCATCATCCCTTATAATGCATGGCAAGGTTTATTGTATTTGGAGAATGTGGCCTCAGAATTATGTCTCATACAAATATGCACAGTCAGACACAATTGCACACACACACACACACACACACACACACACACACACACACACACACACACACACACACACACACACACACACATATCCATATTTGCCAGGACTCAGAGGGTAACCCACACCTATCTACCCATTTGTAGAACAGTGTTGTGCTTGTACTACAAGGTCCAGGTAGTCCATAGGGTGAAGAGGGTAGCAAGACACAGTTACTGTGAATTACAGCAGCATCCATTTCTAAGTATAGCAGTGTTGGGGTGTAGTGCGTGAGAAGGCCCTCAGAGGATTTTGATCTACAAGTTTACAAACACACATACACTCTTATACTCAATAATGCACACACACATTTCTCATTACTGAGATCCATAGGTGTAGGTGTTCCTAGGTGTGTACCAGCCTAATGTCCATGGAGAGGTGACAAGAGTAGGGCATGTGAGTACACTGTTACCATGCCACCTGACATTTGTCAGGAGGTCATCTATCAATTGATGCCACATGAATGATCCCCAGGATGACAGTTAAAGTCAGCATCCACTCCTCTGGTTTTCTCTTGCAGATGGCCAGTGAGGTGCTCCAATTGACATGTATGCAACATATATTGCATAACATGGCCAGTGTCTGGGTTAGGGACCTGTACCCAAACATGTTCTGCCGAGTGTGGTGGTCTGTTTGAGGTATCCATGGCATGTGGTGCATACAGAGAGGTGTTTCCTAGCTGTGGTATTCATAAGATAGCTAGGCAAACATGTAAGTGTCAGTCAATCAGAGATTGCCTGTAAGCAGCCAAGATGAATACCTGACATCTGCACATCTGTACAGAAGACAGACAGAAAGTAGCTAGCCAACAGGTCATGCATTAGGATGAATATTCTGACAGATAGATGTCTGAAACTGATAGGTATGCCATTACTACATGACAGCAGTCCTCAATGACGTGTCCTAACACATAGTAGTCTACAATTAATATCAACATATCAGATCAATATCCAATAGGAGATGCATAAAAACATACAGGTCAAACACCAAGAACACGATAGTCGGTACAAAGAGTCCGGCTTTGCATGCAGGGGGCTATGATTCCAGTACTACAATCTGCAATCTACTCTTACTTGGAAAAGCACTGTTAGAACTGGCAATGTAATGATACAATACATGCATGTGTGACTGCATATAACCAGGGATACTACCCACGTATGAAACACATACAAAAAGAAAAGATTGTGGCACTACAAATGTATACACATGTGTTCCAAACAGTATACTCACACCCCTTGCTACTGTAATGACAGCACATAGAAGCATGTTATGTACATGGAATTAAATACATTAATTAAAGATGTCATTACCCTGCTATTTTATCAGAAGTGAATGTGATCAATGGTTACAAGGGCTGATCTATGCTTAGCAGGTGTAAGCATTACTTAAATGTAAATGCTAAGCAGATTTGCGCACTGGTAAGTGAAGCCTACACTGTGTAAGCGCCTACATGGTTAACCATACACTAGCAGCACTTACCATCATGCAAATCCAAGCAAACCAACTTAAAGCTGCTCAAAACTGCCTTAACCACTCTGTATCCAACAGCCCTTGTTCTGCCCAAACAGCCCTTGTTCTGTCTAGTAACAAAATAAACAGCCCTTGCAGGTCTTGAACCTAGGACACTGTACACTATAGTCACAGCAGTTATCGCTAAGCCATCTGAGGTGTACCGATAGCTTTTGTTTTTCAAATATATCATTCAGTACACATACTGAATAGTAGTGAAAAACTGCTCTGAACACTACAGTTGTTTTGTACTTGAAAAACAGGTGTTGAATCAGTCATGTTCTTGTATGTAAATATACACATATCAGATTAATATGGTGGGACACATCTGAGAAGGTATACACAACACTCATGTTTACACATAAAAGGATATATATTATATATATATATATATATATATATATATATATATATATATATATATGTTTATACATATGATATATATATATATATATATATATATATATATATATATATATATATATATATATATATATATATGAATATATATATATATATATATATATATATATATATATATATATACATATATATATTCATGTGTGTGTGTGTGTGTGTGTGTGTGTGTGTGTGTGTGTGTGTGTGTGTGTGTGTGTGTGTGTGTGTGTATATATATATATATATATATATATATATATATATATATATATATATGTATGTGTGTATGTATAACATATGCCCATGACATGTAGTGGAGTCATACCTCAGCACCATAAGTCTCAATCTGTTAGTGCAAAGGAAAGTAATGTATGTATTGCAGTTATAAATATAGAATGTTGCTACAGTGACAGGGGTTGTGTCATCATACATGTTGTGAAGAAAGACTCTTCTGAGACTGACATGTACACCATCAGTTACTGACAAACATCATAAAATCATCATAGTGAAGTACCACACAAATCACAGTAATGATCCTATGGAATACAGAAGCAATATGAGCAATAAACATGGACAGTCTGAAACAATCTGTTCAGTCAGGAGGTATACACAGAATGCTTTAGTGCAATAAATGTGGAACAAGCCTGACAAAGGGGACGTTTAGAGCCATGAAAATGGGGGTATATCACAAATACTGGACTAGATAAGCTCACACAGTTGATGCATTCATACTAACACATATTAACTGGAGGAGCCGAGATCCCAAGCCACATACTTCACACTAGTTAGTGACATACATCTTCACACCAGCCCACTGCTTTGTCAGAAATACACAACACATATGGTGGCCAGGCAACAGTACATCTGACAAATATTTGGACATAACATCACACTAGGGTAAATACACTGCACTGCTCGGCATGTCACCAAGCACTGTCTACACTACAAGCAGACTGCCACAACACTAACCCAATTTACCTATGGGGAAATACACATGTAATTGTAAATATAGCAGGTACTACAGGCATGTAACTGCATGTGGTAAAAGACACCAGTGTGAAAGTGCATACCCACAACCAATCTCAACATGGTCACAGTCACATAATGGTAAGCCTAACTAGTAGTACAGTTGATGGCCTGTGTGCACAAAAGTCATCATTATATTTGAGACTCACACACTAACCCTACATATACTGGCCCAATTCACAGTGTAGTCTGATGCCTGACTGTGGTGTGGGACATGTCTCAGTCTGGCCCTACAAACATATGGACTGATAGGGTACCAGACACTGGAGCAGCATGCATTGTCAGATAGAACAGGACCAAGAACACTGACATCTGCCCCAGTCTGCCCACAGGCCAAATAACATGATCACAATACATGGCTACATAATACAGACACTCTGTCAACAATCACCATAAGTACACAGACATCACTACTGTAAAGACTACCACAGAATATCTAGGTTTTGTCCACAACTATTATGCCTCATTTAAATTACATGTCTGGCAGTCTGATATATCACTGGCTTGATATCAGGAATTATGTAATTAAATAATGGTATACTGTACATATCCACCACTTACTGCATGACATATGAACAAAGGGTGACAGACTTGGGGGACAGAGGCTCAAACACAGGGTCAATATCGACACATTGCAGTTATAAACTGAGGACATTGCTGGGGTAACAGAGTTTGTTGTGACATATCTCTTCTGAGTGATATGAAGTCAGTAACACACATGAATGTTAGCATTTCCTGAGTACAATAATCATAGTATACCACTTCAATTATGAAGACAGAAAATGTGTAACACACCAAATCTCAGGTTCCAAGCTCTGGCCAGTCTGCAGATAGCCCTACAAGTGAGAGTTTTCTCAACTGCATAACACTGTCATGCCAGACTTTAAATCATGCAGAACAGCCTTATCTACACAAACCCTGTTAAACCAACCTTACATCAAATGTAGAACAGCAATACTTACATTCTGTCCCCATGTCTGGTACATCACCTAACAGTTTTTGGCCTGTCTCCACAGTGTTTGTTGTAACAGGTATTTCCAACTACCCTCTGTGATGCTGTTTGTCATACACTCATGTGAAGTCCTGTTCACATTGAGGGAGAAGGGCCAACACGCACTTGCACTGTTTACTTATAGGGGTGTGTTTCCATGCAATTGGCTATAGGAATGATACCACAGGTGTTCCACATGCAATTAGCAAGAGGAGGACTCCAATTTGTGCACAAACCATCAGCTGATCATGAGCATTACCTACCAAAGTCAAGCTGCTGCCTATGCAAAGCAGATGCATTTTTCCACATCTACCAGAAAGGGGGTGAGAGAGAGAGAGAGACAGAGGGAAAGAAAGACAGGAAGAGAGAAAGAGCCAAGTGTGTTTGTGTATGACCGGTGTGTAGAGAGAGGTCTCTGGGTATTATAATGGTTGCCTATATATAAATGTATGGCTGTGTATTGTGTACAACAACCTCTATGGTGTTTGACAACTTTTGGCCTTGTAATGTCACATTGGGACATATGGGTCTGCAATATGAAAATGTAGCAAAACATGAGCTACAATGGATCCTGTTATTTATATAATTACACCAACACCCACCCAGGATACTGATGACACACACACACACACACACACACACACACACACACACACACACACACACACACACACGCACACATGCACACACACTTGTCAGTATTGAGTTGCAAACCCCTACCTAGCTATGTATTGGTACTATGGTGTTACGCAGTTATCACACGTGTCGCAGCAGTTATATGGTAGAGAACTGCCCAAAGTTATCTTTGAAGGTGAGTGACATCAGCTGCAGTGCTCAAAGGAGGGGTGAGGGAAGGGCAGAAAGTGTGAATGACCACAAAATCAGGTGTCAACAAAGACGTACACACAAGCACACACATTTTCACAGTTGCCAGGACCAAGATTAGAGCTCCTACCTAACTAGTTTGCTACACTATGGCATTACACAGTTATTGCAAGAACCACGTCAGTTATATGTTGGTGAACTGTCCAAAGGCATCTTTGAAGGTGACTGATATCAGCTGCAGTGCTAAAGGAAGAGTGAGGGATGGGCAGTAAGTGTGAATGACTACAAAAGTAGGTGTTAACAAAGACTCACACACATTTTCACGGTTGCCAGGACCAGGATTAAAACTTCTACCTAACTAGTTTGCTACACTATGGTATTATGGAGTTATCACATGTGCCACGGCAGTTATATGTTGGAGAGCTGCCCAAAGGCACCTTTGAAGGTGAGTGACATCTTTGAAGGTAACTGATATCAGTTGCAGTGCTAAAGGGGGGTTGAGGGAAGGGCAGTAAGTGAGAATGACCACAAAAGCAGGTGTCAAAAAAGACTCACACACAAACATATTCACAGTTGCCAAGATCAGGATTAGAACTCTTACCTAACTAGTTTGTTACACTATGGTATTACACAGTTATTGCAAGTGCCACAGCAATTATATGCTGGAGAGCTGTCCAAAGGCATCCTTGAAGGTGACTGACGTCAACTGCAGTGCTCAAAGGAGGGGTGAGAGAAGGGCAGTAAGTGTGAATGACCACAAAAGCAGGTGTCAACAAAGGCTCACACACCAACACACACATTTTCAAAGTTGCCAGGGCCAGGATTAGAACTCCTACCTAACTAGTTTGCTACACTATGGTATTACACATTTATCGCAGGCACCACGAAGCTTATATGACTGAGATGTGGCCAAAGGGTTATTTCAAGGTGACTGACATCAGTAGGAGTGGTAGCATGGGCAATGGGAAGTGTAGTGTGTGTCATTCATTTGGGAACACACACACACACACACACACACACACACACACACACACACACACACACACACACACACACACAGTCAATTACACACAACTTTACATTTGACAGAACTGAGTAGACAAATGCTACATGAATACTCATATTTACTATTGTGTTACATAGTTACCACAAGCACCACAGAAACTATAGGACTGAGGACTACAAAAGGAATGTCTACAGTGATTGACATCTGCACATCATGCAATATCGGCCAATTGGATGTGTAGTGGGTGGAACAGGCCTTATAATGGACTTTTAGCTATCACTGTCTGTCTTTCTCTTCCCCACAACTCTGTGTGTGTATGTTTGACATATTATAGTGTGTTGGCTTTGGATATGTGTGATTATTTCTATTCAATGTGTGTGTGAAGCATAAATGGTGTACAATTTGGTGTGTGTGCACAGACATCTGCAAATGACAGTTATGTATAGTCCACTGTGTTGTCAGACATGGGCTTCATTTCTCTAAGTGTAGGAGCAAGACCAGTATGACCTTCTGTATTGAGTGTGTGAATACATTTCAAGTAGGGTTGTACTCCAGTCCAGGGTTTGGCATTCTCAATCTACACATAGCAACCTGTTTCTGTAGGATATCTGTAGATAGGTTGACAATATGGAGTCACAATGGTTGACAGATAAGGGAATACTGTAACTGTTGCTGTCTGCACTGCTTGTGTTACATGGTTGGTGTTAGCAGAGATATTCAGACATATGTACTGTTTAACACTGTGATGTATTATGTCATCGACTACTGACAGATATAATTATTTGCTTAAAGTTATTTACTGGAAAATACAAGATGAATGAAGCTGAGTCCAGTATTGTGGTCCACATCCTACACATTCTTGCACACTCCTGCCATTGTGGAGGGGTGGCTACAGACACTTGCTGACGGGTCTGTGTAAATGGTCCAGCACCTTGGTAGTATGGTGGCTGAGGATCCCCTTGTTGTACATATATTGACTTAACAGAATGGCCATATCCTGCTGTGGCCATACCTCTCAGCTGTACAGATTTACCAAGGTTACCCAGAGGCAGGGCTCATATGTCTAGTCAGTTCCCCTTCACATTGTGTTTTATGAGCAGGTTTATAGCCACCCATTACTGGGTTTGCAGGCAGGGGTAGTATGCACACACATCAGAGTTTCAGACTTCACACACTCCACGACGTCCATGCATCTACACCTCCCCCAATTTGTTATTCTATCCTAGTCCTAACATTATGCAAGTGATATCTGGAAAGTATCCCTATAGTTGGCCCTTCATCCCAGCAGTATTTGTGGATTGGCCCTCGGTTCATGCAGTAGGACATGGGGGGCATGCTACTGGGATGTGTAGGCCTTAGCCCAGCCTTTCTCTATCATCATCTACACCTGCTCTGCTGACTGAGGCTGGTGGTGGGTATGTGAGCAGCACTGACAAGCATGTGTGTGTCCTATAGACACACATTTGGGACGCGACATGTACTGCAGTGGGATTTGTCACATTATCTAATACTGCCTAGTATGTTGACAGCAGTATTTGTTATGGATTTCATGATGCCCATATAGGTGTCCACTATCTGTTGCCATCCCATTCAGCCACCCGTTTCTCTTGCATGCTCACATCCATACCATAGCTACAACTATGAGAACATACTACTCCATTCAGCAATTGATAGGAAGACTGACTTACCATGTGTCTTTGCCAATATTGAGGATGGTGCTGGAGGGCTGACTATGTCGGATGCATATAGTACACTCCCTATACATTGTAAAGCACAGGTAGTGTCATGTTTGGCATCCCTTTTACTGCATGTGCAAGTCAGATAGTGGTGTCATTCCCTGGGTGCTTACCGTGTCAGTGTATGTACTATGCATTGTCTCTTTGCCAAGGCCTGGGCATACTGGGCATGCCTCCTTCTGCCTACATGGGCAGACTCAAGTAGTTCTTCCTCTGAGTCACTCTGTGCCTGTGATGGCCTTGGCAATGGTGGGGGGCTGTGTGGCCTTGCACCATGCTGTTCCTGCTGCAGCTGTTTCTGTAGGATCATATTGTGTAGCATGGCATATACTATGAACATTTGTGTACATGTAGCTGGAGAGTACTGCAAGGCTCCACTGGATATATTCAGGCACTGGAATTGTGACTTGAGCATCCCAAACATATGCTCTATTATGATTCTGGTTTGTGTGGGTGCCTCATTATAGAGTTCTTGTTTGGGTGTGTGTGCATTTCTGATGGGTGTCATTACCCATGGCTCCAGTGTGTAATCAGAATCCCCCACTAGGTGGCCATATGGGATGTCCCCACTGGCAAATGACTGGCACAACTGTGTCATATGCCAGATGTGGGAGTCGTGATAGCTTCCAGGGCTGTCAGCGCACACATTCAAGATAATGCCCTGGGGATTGCACACAACCTGGCAGATGATGGAGGGGAAGCTCTTGCAGTTTATGTAGACCCTACCCCACTCTCCAGGTGGTGCTTTGATGTGTATGTGCATGCAGTTTATAGCACCCACTACCTCAGGGTATTCTGCTATTTGGTGGAAGAGATGCATATTGCTGGTCAATACCTCACGAGTGTTGAGGAAATATATGTGCTCACTGGCATATGCTGACATGGCATCCAGGAACTGGTGGAGTACCCTGGATGCTGATGCCTGTGAGATACCCATGATATCCCTAGTTGGCCTTTGCAAGGTACCTGTGGCTAGGTTTCTTAAGCCTACACATACCTTGGTATCCACTGGGATGGGTTCCCCTCTGTTGGTTCTGTGTGTGAGACGTGGCCGGCACAGCTCAACAATTTGCTGTAGAATGTCCCTGTCCACCCTATAGCACTCCACTATCTCCAGCTCATGTAGCCCCTGGTAGGTTACCCTGGGTCTGTACACTCTTCTCCTTTTTCTCACTGTGGTTTGGTGGTCAGCATTCACATCCTTACCACCCTCTGCCTCTTGCACATATTTATGTATGAGAGCAACAGCAGCCCCTAACATTTTGTTAGTTTTGTCAGGTAAAATTTCCCCATCTGTGTACACTGGAGGTGTAGAGTTTGTGGGAAAACAACAGACTGGAAGGTGTTTGCATAGTTTATAGTAGTGTTCTGGGTTGCTGCATGTGCATTTGGCTGATTCTGATACATTCCACCTGCCAGCTATGCTAGTTCTCCTTGATTGCCTTTCTACTGCTGTTTTCCCTTCCCATTGGCTTCCCGTTTAAGCCCAGAGGTGCTTCCGTGCATACCCAGTGCTCAGATGTGAACAGAGCTCCTATTTCTGTTTTTTTTTTTTTTTTTTGAAACCCGGTGCGTGGTGTGCACACTCATTTAGGCTATGTGCACAGTGCTCAGGAACATGTGACACACCCCCTTCCTTAGCTGTGCTTAGCTAAGGGCAAACATGAGCTACAGAGCTCCAAAGAGCTTTCGGCAAGCATGACACACCCCCTTATGAAGTCATTCAGATTTTAGACTTGCACTGTTGTATTGCTGCACCTACATGCTTGGGTGCAAACTAACACTGAGAGGAAATCTTTGATTCAGTATCAGTCCCCTCATTTGCATAAAACAGAATGCTAATTCATAGTTACCACACTCACACTCAGCCTTCCCCTTTAGTAACAACTACTCCCTGGTACTCTCAACAACAAAACAAAACGTGAGTCCCAGCTCTACTTTCAAAGTCTGGAAGTATTTATTCAAAAAAACTTCACTGTATTTACAAAGTTGATTTTCAATCTCTTAGCGCCTCGGCCAACAGCCTTTTCAGAGTACTGTTGTTTTATGCATGCCATTGACTATCATGGCAAAATGCTGATTTGGGTTTAAAAGCTTATTTTCCACTTTTTTTCTTATTTTCAGCCCATTTGCGCACCACTACCCTATGCTTAAATGGCCAAAATCGCCCCCCAAAAATAAAAGTTATTTTTTATAATTTTGCAAATATTTATCATACCAATGACCATATATTTAACCATTGGCATGCCTACTCCATTGAATACGTGCTTTCTTTGGAGTTGTCATCCCTCCAATTTGCAGAAATGTATTCGGTTAGTAACCAAATACATTTCTGCAGGTTACACTATTCCTGCACAGAGGCCTGCCTACTTCCTGGATCACTAATTCACCTCGTTTGCATGGTTTTCAACTGCAGATGGGATAATTAGCATATAGCAGTCGTGTCCATGCAGGAATAATGTAGGAGCACTCATGCATGTGCAGGGAGCTGGTTCCTGGATCGCTTGGAGGCCATATTGGGTGCAGCAGCTCTTGCACTATTCCTGAACACAATGCAAAGCTTGCTGAATATTGGGGAATGAGATTTAATATGGTGCAATAGTTATGAAAAGGAGAAAGCAAAACTAAAAAAGCAGCACCAAAGATGTTTGAAGAGAAATACAGCCAAAAGCATCCGGATATAGAAAATTTCACAATACTAAAAATAAGAAAACAAACTGGGAAGTAGAAAAAAGGGTTGGTAATGGAAAAGCTAAAGAAATAGAATCTAAAGTTATGGATTACCTGTGAAGTGAAGGCTTTAGTGTAAAAAATCCATCCCTGGTGACTTCACAGCAGTTTAGAACAATGAGTCCCCAAATTAAGGAGAAACAGATGGAATGGAAAGCATCTAATCACTGTCTGTAGATCAGTATGTATCTTTAAGAAGCCATCCAAGGGCTTGCACAAGTGTATAAATACTGATCACATGCGAGCCTGACTGCCATTTTGTAGTTAGCTGTTGAGCTGTAAATGTGCATGTATGTAAGCTCTGTCTGTCAGTTTGTTTGCTTGTATTTAATGATGTCATCAATTAATAATTAATTAATTAATCCTGATGCGTTTTTATGTATTAAAGCATCTAAATGAAACCACAAGCCTTCTTATTATTTGTTTTAGAGACAAACAAGTGACATGGTGCAAGAAGTGGGCTGTCTAAATGACATGCCCCAGGATATAATAAAATCCATGTAGGCACAGTGTAGAGCCTACATGGAATGTATCCATGTGCATGGCCACAATTCCCGCTCGGCAGTGTGCCATGCATATTAATGATACGCTGCTGAGGGAGAGCTGAAGAACATGGATATTAAATCAGTGTAGGTAGAGGTGTAGTGCCTTCCAGTGACTGCAGAAGAGTGTAAGGCTCCCTGCAATGATCCCTGTGACTGTTGTAATGTTGTGAAGTATGCCAACAGTGCAATAAGTAATTTTTATGATGTTATTTTTTTTTATTAATTAATTAATACATTTATTTTTACTGCATGTTTGTGCAACGCAGAGTGCAGCAATGCCAAGCTGTGCTCATATATAGACAGCTGACACCTAGCAGACATCTAAAAATACAAACCAGATATAATTAATTATCATAATTAAATTTATTATTATTTTTTTTTTATTTTACGTTTGCGAGGCACGGATTGCAGCAGAGCCAAATGGAGCTCATACATCCATGGCCGACACCTGCTAGCCATCTATAAATAGAAACCAGATGTAATTATTTAATTATAGTTGTGTTTAGGCATGCTTGTGTGGCATGGCACGGTGCTCAGCAATGCTAACAGGTAGCCTAGTAGCATATGTGAAGATATACTAGCTTTTATAACATCCAACTAGCTACATGGGTAGAAATATGGTCTTATGTATAGTAGGTCCTGGGTTCAAGTCCTTAACAGGCTAAATATGTCTGTAAATGAATGTACTATCTTTCTTTAATTTCATTAAACTTTTGTGAATTTTTGTACTGCTACGCTTTGCTAAGTACTGCTTATTCAAGATAAGTGGTGCATAAACATGCTAACAGCTACCAATGTTTGTGCAGTGCTAAGCCATGCTAAAACCAAGTTCTGCGAATTTTCACACTGCTTGGCTTTGCTTAGTTGGTTTGCATGCTGCTTAGTGACACAGCACTTTTTTGAATGCTGCTGAATGATGTGTAAGGGTGGGAAAACAGCTTATATTAAGTCCAATAGGCAGGAATTCTGCAACAGTCATTGGAGTTCAATCAACTGTTGGTATGGCTGGCAGTGTTGGCAAAAGTATGCACTTTCGGAAGCAGAGGTGGGGCATTCAGGAGTCCAGGGTTATGGTCAGGCTCCTTGTTAAAAATCATGAACGCCAGCTGATGCAGGGCAGATTCCAAGGCTCAGAGTGTAAGGCAGAGGCCTGGGACTTTTTGGCCAGGTAACTCACCAGTGTTACTCTTATCCCCCACACAGGTGAGCAGTGGTGTCACCATTTTTATGACCTGAAAAGGAGAAAAAGGGGAACCCTGGTCAACTGGGTCCAGGAAGCTTGCTGGGAATGCTCCACAAGTATGTAAGTATGTATTCCTCTGTCTAACCAAAATACAAGCTGAATGTCTGCAAAACTAGTGTGCATAACAGTGTGCTTCTCTCCCAACAGCTGCAGCTGAGAGGGCTCACAATGTTGAGTCCCATGCCTGGTGCCTGGCCAGATTGCACCATAAGCATAGTAAGTACAGATTTAGTATGCCAACTGTACTGCAATAAGTAAGAAAGAGTAAAGCATTTACTGCAATAAAGTATACACAATAAAATTGTAGTGCAATAAACGTGCATGTAGAACTGTAGTGCAATAAATGGACAATTAGAGCTGTAGAACTGTACTGCAATAAATGAACAATAAGAAATGTAATTCAATAAAGCAATAACAATACCAATAACAGTAAGCAAAATGTTATTCAGCAGGATTGTGTTGTCAAAACCATTGCATTAGAGCTGTATGCATTGACTGTCTATGGTAAGGTTGCTGCAATCAAGTGCAACACTGTAATAGCTGTAGCCAGCAAATCAAATGGCCTGCAAACTGTATTGCTTAACTCACAGTGCTGCCCAAGGCTGTCCCCAGGCCAATATCAGTCACATAATGCTCTCTCTTCCTCAGACATCAGGTAATAAATGTGTATTGGTGAGATTGCCCAGTCCATGGGCAAATACTGTGTGTGGACTTCACAGATATTTCAAACCAATAACAATAAAATGTGTTCACTAGCATTGTTGATGCTAAACTGCAGCTTTTTTATGTATGCAGTATAGTTGCATTCCATGCATGTGTGTTCTACTGTCACTGCAGTCTAGTATAACACTATAATTATACTAGAATGTCAGTGGAATGTCCTGTAACTTGTATTGCTCAATTCATAGTGTAGTTCCAGATGATCTCCAGGCAAGTATCAGGCATTCAGTAGTCAGCAGTGACTCATTAGCTTAGTCTGTTAAATGCTTTGTGTGCAGTGCTTTTTTGCCACGCACAATCCTGGGTTCGAATCCAGTGGTATCTAGCACTAAATTTTCAGTATCAGTCATGTAATTCTCACATTTTCTATCTCACCAGGAGCACAACAAACATATGGGTGAGATAGCCCATATTATGAACAGATATTGTGTTTAGATTTCACGGAATGTTAACATCAATACCAAGAATGTGTTCATCAGCATTGCTGAGTCATAAATAAAGCTGTGTAATTCCAGTATGGCTGTATCCCTTACATGTCTGTACTAAATTGCTGCAGTCAATTATTACATTATTTGCAGATGTCCCCTGCAGTCACAGCTATTGGGTACTACTCCCATGCTTGACAACTAAGGCAGATGGCTATCTAGTTTACTTACTGTATACGAACATGCCTCTCAACTGCCATGATTTCTCATACTGTAATTAAAACTGCCTAATCTATCTGTCACATGATTAGCAGATAAATTATTACCTGCAATGCAATGTATTACCAAATCCATTTACAGAACACCTGGGTAGTTATATACATTGACATTATGAGAAACTGTTCTGTGTAGTGCTGTACTTGCATTTGTTACTGCTTGGCCCATACTGACCCATGCTAACAGCTTGGGACGTATGTATGTGCTACATTAGTTATAGGAGAATTGTAGTCACTGTACTCAAACCTGACGCTACACACCTTTAGAGTATATATTTCAATGTTTTCAGGGATATAATCTGCAATGTCAGTAATGGGATTTTTCTCTCTCTCCACCCCTTATTTTCATTTATTTATTACTGTTATTTATTATTATGAGTTAATAGTAATATATTTTGTTAAAGTAACTATATTTTGTAAAAATATGTCTCATTATTGATATGTTTTATTATGATGTAATAATAATATGTTTAGTTTAACTATATTTTGGAAAATGTGGTTGATTATTGTTATGTTTTATTATGATGCAAGGTTAGCATATTTGTTAAACTAACTGTTTTGTTGGTCCTTTGGTTTACTTTGTACTGGCATGCTGTTACCATACTGACTGTTATGTTACTTAATGTTGTGTTGCACATAATATACATTAATATGTATTTGGATGAATAAATATCATGTCCAATTCTGTTAATACTAGCATTGATTTGGTTATTACTAACTGTAACTTATTGCTATACCTCATTTAACAGAGCACATCAAGGTAGGCCAGTTTCAGATGAACCCACTACATTGCCTCAACTGGCCATGGCTCTGGGTTCCAGCATGCCTGGGGCCCATACTGGTGGTGCCCCCTCTGTTACCCTGCACTACCTGTGGCATTGGCTAGTGCCGCCCTAGTGGAAGGGGCCTGGCCACCCTCTGGGAGCCGTGGTGGAAGGGGTGTTATCACCCATGCAGAGCTGCCAGTCTTGATGTGTAGGATAGCCCACCATGGCTATGACCACCACCTGCGCTGGATTGAGGGCATGCTAGCCACACTGGTGGCAGAGCCTTGCTTTGATGCCCAGCCTCCAGAGCAGCCACCCATGGGGATGTGATGAAGCAGCATTGCCAGTCCCATGGTTGGGGAGGTGAGTCACATTGCTGCTGTCTGTAGGCACATTGGACTCTGATTCCACAACACCCTCCCTATCCGAAGTGTTTACCCCCCATGGGTCACACACTGCCTCTGTCTGCTGTCTTGTCTGTCTTATCTGTTTGCAAATGCATCCTCACCTACCTAACTTACTTCCCTCACACATACCTATGTCCCTTCCCCAACATTTTACTCTCACCTTAAAAAAAAAATGGGCACCTGTCCCAAAAAAAAAAAAAAAACATATCATTCCATACATAGCTCTTCATTTCATACACGTGTCCACTGGACACATGTAATTCGGTCCAACTGGCTTGACAACGCAGTTATGTTGCCCTCACCCTTCTCTCTGGGGTTTGAGAATCCAAATTCATCTACAAATCTGTCAAAGTTGTTGCTGTGCAAGAAATTAAAGCTATGTTTTTTTCCCTACACCCATCATGCACATCCCTCTGTGCCTTTCACTATGTTCTTCCCCCTGCTTGTCCCCATTTCACCGCTTTCCTATCTCCCCTTTTTTCTTTTAGAGCAGTGCTGCATGATGCGCCATGTCATGCAGCTTCACTAAGATCAGCTAAATAGAGCTATAATGGCTATATGTGTTTCTAACATTGTAAGTCACATGTACAAAATAAACACCTCTGCTATGTTTTGAACCTGAGCCCATCACACCTGCAGCACACTGCATTAACCTGACATGCCACACAACTCTTAATTAAAACAGGTGGTTTAAGCAAAACATAGTAATTGCCAATTGCAGTCACTGGGCATGTTTCAGCAGACCTGTGTGTTGCTCCATACTGCATAAACTGGAATAAAATGTAATGGAATAAATGGGAGTGTACCTTGGCCTCTGGTGCAATAGTACATCACTAGACAATCAGAAAAACTGGTAATGGATGTAACTGATGCCTGCAGTAGCAGGTAAATATGCCCATTTATCAGCAACATGTAAAAAGCCACCTGCTAAGGCATTCATGGCAAAACAAATATTAAGCTGGGACTCTGGTGCAGAAATACATCCATATAAAGCCATGCACATACTGATGGATGTAGAAATTGTATGTCACAGCCTGTATGTGAGCACATATATCTTGCAAATACACTCTCTGCGACTCAGCAGCTCAGTCTGTTAAATGCTTTGCATATAGTACATTTTGCCAAACACAGTCTTGGGTTCAAATCCAGTGTTGTGTTGCATTTTAATTACATTATTGTGAAGACAGCAATTAATGAATGACTCATGCACTTATTATCCATACAAAACATTGCATATTAAATAACTGCTTTTCACTGCTGGAAGTCACAGGCCTGCAGGAAGAGACACACATCACATATCTGTATAGCATTACTATATACCGCCTAGTACTCTGTTACTGACACAGTTGCCCAACATGCGTACCTTAAATGCATGCCGTAATTGTAGTATAAAGGGTATTCTCACCCTGGCTCTGCCTCTACAACAAGGCTGACACAGCTGACACAGATACACCTACAGCTTCTTGTCCTCCAAAGTGTTAACACTCACTGCCTATGTCTATTACGTGCAGCAGTAGCAGCAGCAGCTGCAGCCTGTGGTAAACACAGCTCCATGTAAATGTTTCTGCTACAGACCTGTCCTCTGTGATGATGTAGTTTCCTCACCCCAGTAATGTCCATATCAAACTGCTAAGAAAGTGGCCCTGTTCTATATGAAGGCCTTATATATATTGCACAGTGGTTGCATGTCATTGGCTAATGATAGTGCAACTCAGCTGTTTTGATTGCAATTAGCATATCAGAGTCACAGAATGGTTTAGAGGCAATTACCTGCTAATGAGAAACATATTAAAATGCAAGCAAATGGCTATGGATAAACATTCTGTATGAGACTTCCTCACATAAAGAACACCTTTGTGAAACAGTACTAGTAGCACATTTTAACAGAGGAGTGCTGCACTCCACCAGGTATGTAACTGTTTTTTGTGTATAACGCAACGCAGATGGGAGGATAAAGGTATGAGTAATAGGGTGTGCAGCAGTAAGCCTGTCTTAGACCTGAGGCAATGACATGTCATTGATACCCTGCTGTCTTACACATACAGTGGATGTATCAGGGTCGCAATGTCTTTTGTCATTGTGGCACACTGGTGTTGTTGGACTGTCCTAATATAGTGGTCATAATAGCACACTGCTATTTGTCTGGCAATGGTCTTATGACATATTATTGGGTGGCTGGCCTTAGGGGACACACCGCAGTGGACCAGAGTGTTGAGTGGATGATCATACAGCAGAATCTCTCATGGCACACAGGGAACTATCTCAGTAATGATACTATCTTGGTTATATCCACACATGTAGTATGTTGTCACACTGTGAGGTATGACATGTGTGAGCAAGCAGTGCATAGTGCTGGCCATTTTGTTCTTGCTGTATCTGTACATAGTGGACATCCATGTATTTGATCCTGTAATGTGTTTCCCTGTTGGTGTGTTTCAGGACTAATGTATCAGAGATGGCATACCCACTTATTATATGCAGAGAATGAACTAATACTTCAAGGACTACTGCAGCATCATAACATCCTCCTATCCAGGGGGAGGCATAACAGGGAACAGCGGGCTGCATTGTGGGCATACCTTGTCTGGGATGTGAATGAGACTGGCCACCAGGACAGGACATATGAGCAGGTTCAGCACTGTGCTACAGACATGGTGAATGCTGCATGACAAAGGGCAGCTGATGTAGCCAGGGATCATGCCATCACTAGTGGAGGTCCTGCAACAGAACAATAACTCACAGCCACTGAGGAATTCCTGGGGGCACACAACAGCTCCCAGGAATCCATCACACCATACATCTTGGAGGTAGGTGCCACAGTGTTCACAGCAGAAGAGCGTGCAGGTAAGCTTACTGTGATTACTATTGTAATACTGTAGTAGTCATTCTGTCAGGCTGTAGATACCTTTACCTGGGTGTCAGTTCTATGTGCTGTGGGAGGGTTTAACTCAGTTGTACACTCATACTCAGAATGTCAGCAATACATCAAGTAACACAGTAGCTACTGTACATGTGAGATATATGCAGGTATTACCTTGTTGTGCTGCAGCATGCAGTGGTACTGAAAATACCTCACCTTCCCCTTTTTACAGGTCCATCAGGAGTTGTCCAAGGCCATGGTCCTGCACCTTGTAAGCTTGATACTGTTTTGTTATGGAACAAATATATGCTATTAAGGGTAAGGGCAAGGATAATTCCCTGTGTACAGTTCATGTTGTGTGTAACCAGAGTAAAATGCTTGTATATTCCAGTCTGGAACAGTTACCTAAGTTTCCTAGAGTGGGTAATTACAAGGGTGTAGTTGAATGAGCAGAAACACTTTTGCAGTTATAGTTCAGAGTGAATAAGCCTCCTGGTGTACATAAGGCAATTAATCCAACATGCCTTGTACATACCAAAACATCAATGGTACATACCTTAGGTACTGAAACTTGTATATGTATATATTTATTAAGATAGGTGTACTGGGTTTTATGTGTTGTTTTATCAGGTATAGTGTCATACTGCATACCTAAAAGGTACATTGTACTGGTCAAGTGTCATGTGATTTACTTGATGTGCCTGTTATAAAGGCCTTGGGTCAAATGTGTATTTTGTTGTGAGGAAGTCTGTTGTGCATGAAAGCGGAGATGGAAACATGTGAGAGTGGTAATGCAGTTGTGGATCCTCATTATTATGACTCTTTGTGGATTTTTCAGAGATAATAGTGCAGGTAGTAATGTGTTGCTTTTGTCTTGGTTTCCAAAGGTGACTGAGGGGTTGTGGTCTCTCCCTCACACAACCTGATTTCAGTGTGTCTTCAGACTCTGATGTTGATGGTGGCCACAGTGAGGCACAGGTGGAGTTGTTGGGGGCTGAATTTATCCAGAAGTTGACATCCCTCTTTTGCCCCTCCCATTGTCACTGTACATGGTCAGTACACCCACACATAACCAGTCCCCACAGACCTCAAATATGGGAGAGTCAGAGGGTGGAGACGTTGAACAGGCCAATGTGGCAACTATGGCTTTAATGAGTGTAGACATTGGCTTGGTGAGGTCCCACACAGGCAGACTGACAGGGGTGGTCATAAGAGGGCAGCTATCTGTCCACCACCTGTTGCAGATGTCACATCATGGGTTACTTGGTGCATGTTTCAGGCCATCAAGGAGACACAGGCACATTCTGAATGTAACACCAGACATATGCTTAGGGTTATGGATGCAGCACACTCTGACATTCATCTATGCCTCCACCACACTGGGGACACAATGGCTAAGTTCACTGATGCAGTGGACAGATGGTGGTCTGAGACAGTGTCTGTCTTGAACCACACATTGTCTGTGCTGGAAAGTGTTGTTGGAGATGGGTGGTGGACCCATGGATGTAGGTCAGCAGCACCATCTGGTGATAGTCCACGTGGCCATGCACAGCTACACTCCCATAGTGACAATAGATCCAGTGCTACAGAGGGGATTGTGCTGTCCACGCCATGATGTGGGAAGTCATGGGCATGTGGTCAAGGATGGTCCCATGAGGGGCAGGGTCCCAGCAGACAGCAGTCACAATCAGGTGCTAGCACCACATCTGACATTGAGCATGGTGGTGCCAGTGCAACTCCTGGCAGAACCAGTTCCTGTGTTCAAGGCCAGCGAAGGTGAACTGTCAAATCTACCATGTATGGTCCACAGCTGTCCAACATACACATGTGTTGGGCTAGCACTGAGCTTGACTGTCTACACGCACACACTCACACACCACTGTCACATGCAGGTCACCTACAGACACACACGGCACCTGTCCATGCTCCAATTAACCCACTCTCCTTCCTGATTCACATACATGCTGTCAACTATTTGGGCCAGTCTAGGCCTCCAGCACCTTCACACATTACCCTGTGCAAGTGAGGATACCTGTGCCACATCCCTGTCATCCTTCTTATCAATGGAGGGGAATGAAGCTATGTATCTGATGCACAGGATGACTATATTACTTGACATGTACTTGTGTATTGCAGTATTGTTTTGCCATGCCACTTGTAGTGGTCACCAACATACACTGTATGCTTGCGTGTGTCATGAGTATACAACATACTTTTGTGGACATTATGTTATAGGATGTTGCACTGGCAGCATTGTTGCACTATGATAGGTATGTTACAGACCTGTGTATGTTTCTGTTCCAGGAGTCTGAGGGGATAACCTATGGACACACGGTGGCAGTGAAGCAGCACAGCATAGTATGGCAGCACAGCAGAAATATGACTTTGGCAAGATGCAGCAGTATACGTGCATGGCTTCATAGGTTCACATCTGTATGACAGCCTACCAAGGATTATGGCAGCAATCAGGGTACAAATGCATTCATAATTTGTGATAAGATCTGCTACAGGGCAAGGTGTGACCTTGCTGGAATGGATATGCTGCCTATCTGTAGGGAGCATAGAAGATGGATGACTCACTGTAAGGAAATTAACCTTGTATGTGACATTAGTACTACATGCTTGTGGTTGACACACACCCCTGAAATAGACCCTGCCTAATGGTACACAGAACAGCTCAGTGCACCTCAGCACATGCTGTCTGTTATATTGGCTGAGTGGCCATCATCTCAACACACTAACACTCTTCAAGAGAAACCTTGACAGGTGGATGGGAAACACAAAATTTATCCTGAGGATCACTGCAGTGGCTCTGCTGGACAGTGGTGCAGGGAACTAATGGCTCTGCTGGGCAGGGACACAGGGAACTAATCTAAGGGGGTGGTGGTGAAAGCCAACACATTCTGGCTAGGCTTATAAATGCCCTTGGGCAGATAGCCTAGTAATTACCTATGAACCTATGAACACAGCATCTGCCTGAGTTCATCTTGGACTGGGGCAATATGTGCTGGTCCTGCACCAAGGAGTATACAAATGTTTCTGATTGTGAGGGCTGCATAGCTATTATGCTAGATAAGTTCACATGTCCTATGGCTCCATAACATGATGTATACTGCTGTAACAGCCTCAAACACAAATATGACCACATTCAGGCTAGCACCACTTCCAGTCACTGCATGCAGGACACGCTAAGGCACACATACTGCAACATTAGAACACTTACCTATGTACTGGTACACACTACAGATCACAGTACCTGATGCATGCAACACAACTCATGTCGGCTAATACTATCAGTATAGAACATATAATGCTTGTTGATATCAGCAAGCCTTTGTGTGGTCAGTCATTTGGGGGGGGCACGTCACCCGCTACAAATAAAATGATGCAAAACTGTAAGTATATCTACTTTATAAAGGGTATCATACATATGCCATATGCATATACTCACACACCATGTTGGGCAGAGTGAGATTAGAACCCCTACCTATGTAGTATTACACATTATAGATGACAGTATTTATTGTATCCACCATGGCTTAAGTTTTGCTGTCAGCTGGTAGTCTTAAGGTGGCTGACATCATCAGGCCTTGTAGAATAGGGACGTGTGGAAGTCAGCATCAAGTTACAGGGCCAAAAAGTGCATAACCCTTGCAGGTGGATAGCCCATGAGGGCATGGCAGTTGGGTTGCAAGTGTGTGTATATACACACACATACACACACACACACACACACACACACACACACACACACACACACACACACACACACACACACACACACACACATACACACCAAGTAGCCTGGCGTGAGATTAGAACCCTTACTTATCTAGCATTACTTCTAGTATAGATCACAGTATTTATTGTATGCACCACAGCTTAAGGCTGCAGTGAGATTAGAAAGCCTACCTATCTAGGCTTATACACTAGAAATCACAGTACTTACCACATGGTCACAGGTTATGTCAGTTGTATATATGTTTGCAGGCACAGTACATGTGTATTACATAAACTTGGCTTGTGTTGAGCATCTTTGTCCTACAGAGTGATATTGGTTTGTCCTGTTATCTGCGTCTAGTATCCTAGCAGTGAGATAACTGATGTTATCCTAGCTATGTGTGTACAGTTACCAGTATAGCCATATGTGGCTGCTTGCAGTTAGATAGGTGAGACTGTGGGTGACACTGTGGGCATGGACAATGTTCCCTGTCCATACGAGGGTTGACACCATTATACATTATACCAACTGCTCCAGCAGGCATAAGGGTCTGTAGGCAAGTGGATTATGTACTGTTGCAGCCTTAGTTTGGATCCTTTAAGCAACATTATGGCTGTGTGATAGTGCAGTTTACTCACCATTATTAGGGATTGTCAGACAATGCAGACATCCGCACACATATTTCTGTATATAACAGGGATGTATATATAAATATAGCTGTGTGTGAGTATGATATGTATTGTGTTCTGTAGATATATGGGGGAGTCCTTGTATCATTTTAATATATACATATATCTATTTGACACTATATAGCGATAGATATACTGTGCATGTGAGAGAGATATTGACAGACGAGTATGTATACATATATGTCTGTATGTATAGACATACTTTTTACTGGAAAAGGCTCACCTAGACTCTGCCACAGTTTGCTGTGAGGGAAATGTTAGTTTGCTTTTTATTTGTTGTATTTTGTATTACTTTATTGCCTTTTTCTATTTTGTATACTGTGATTTGTTTTCTTTACACTGTGTTTTACTTGTATTCTGCTTTTAACAGCATATTAAAACTTGAAAAGAGACCACAGCTCTGTCTCTTGTGACTCAGACAGAAAATTTTTGCACCCTCCCATCTGGTTACTGTTGTGTTCTTAAACACCACTGTCTTTCTAGTTGCCTGCCCCTTATGTTAATCTGACCATATATCTCATTAACTCTCTGCTTTTACTGGCTGGTGTGAGAAAGCACAAAAATTATCATTTTGTGAAATCACTCCCCTTCATCTATTTAAATTTATTGGCCATCCTACTGTATTCCATAGTACCAGAATACAAAGTGACCACCCCCTTTCAATCTATCTTGCTGTTTTAAAAATAGTGACTCTCCACTAAAACTTAACTTTTTAGACAGGTAAAATGTAAGTCACCTACTTTCACATCTAATTACTCTAGTGCACACTGTAGTGTTTAGGATAAACCATTTTCTTTCATCTTACCTTTAAGCATCGATTGCAAGACTACCAGTTATTGGAGAGCCCACATTCTGCCTCTCAGTAGTCATCTTGAGATTTGTGCTTCTGTTTTCTTGTGGTTGTGAGAAATAGTGCAGTTACATTATTTCCTGGAGACTGCTGATCACCAGAAAGCTTAATAAATGCTTTATAGGTGACAGCTTAGAATCTGTGCTTATATTCTGATCCTGGCGAGAGAAGCAGCTGAATGCATTGATTCCTGACTCTTTCTGGTTGAAGAGTGAGTGTCTGTGCTTAACATACCTGATTGGTCTGGTTGCTATTTGAGGCATCTACCAAAAAAAGGCTACAGCCCTGAATACCCTTGCATCATCTGGGATAAGACTGGATTACCAAACAGGCTGTGGCTTGTTTCTCTTCTTGGGATTGGTGCTAACATTTTGATTCTGGTGAGAGAATAAGTAAAGAAGTATTGTATCCTAACAGAGTGAAACTGTGCTGAGACCAACATTAGTAGTAGCCAGGCAGTAGCCATGCATGTGCTCCCATCTTTTCATCATTCTTGACAAGCTAATTCTTTATTTTTCAGTAAATACTGCTTAGTTTCTTTCTAACTTTAGAATATCTGTTTCTTTCTAACTTCAGAATATCTGCCTAAATACTTCATCCTTAAATTTTCAGGGTCTATGTATTAGTTTCCCCTCAAGTGCTTGGCAGTGCTCTGTACAGACTCAAGCACCCCGAGTGACCTTTTTCCTGTAAACGTACTATATAAAGAAACAGCTCCAGTACTTAGTAATGATGACCCTCCCACCTGGCATATCTAAAGGTCAGTTCCCTGGTGTTTTCTCGTATTAACCTGGTGAAATTGGGCATTCTGAGGCAGTGTAGCAACTGCCTCATGTACACAGACAACCCACTCCTCTTAGCTCCTAACACTCAGACTTGTGAGAGATTCACTTATATATCCAAATTGGAAGCCATGCAATTTCAAGCCAAAACCAGAATATCTGGTCAAGAGGAGAAGGTCAACACCTGCACCACACCACAATCAATACATAGCCCTCCAGAACACCCAACATCACAGCTCTCGCATAAAAACACAAACCACACATACACCTTTGTGGAGACTCTCAATAGAAATCTACCCAAACAGCAGACATCTCCAAGGCAGAAATGCACTCAACCACCACAACACAGCACAAACCACAAGACACATAGCTCACTTACACAATGTGCCCCTCAACCTAAGTCCCTAAGGCAAAACAGCTTGCCCAATACACTAATCATAGGTGAATTGATAGTGAGGCACACTGATGTCCCACTCACTAGGTTGAATATTGAGAAGGTAACAGTCAGCTGTCTATCAGGTGCCAGAATCCGACACATAACACATGCAATCATGTCACTCCACAACAAGTACAGGTACAGGTATGACTCTGTCACTGTCTATGTGGGTGTGAATGACCTGAGACACACCTCCCTGGACTACATGAAAATAAACATGAAGGACCTCTCGGATTATGTGGCCCAGGCTGGTATGACCATAGCCTTGAGCAGCATCCTACCGTGGCTCAGTACAAGCAGAAAATGATTGACTTCAACAATTGGCTAAGTTTCTGGTGTCATTCTAAGGGGATCCAGTATCTGTCTACTTGGTATCAGCACAATTCCACAAACAAGGTAAAAAACAGAAGGAAAGCAGGAAGCCAGGAGTAGGTCTACCACTGTTTATTAAATCAAATAACCATAAGTGCTTTCATCAAGTTCATTACAAGACTTCATCAGATAAAAAAATCAACTGAAAAGCCATGTTTAAAAATCCTTCCCATGTCACATGATCCACCCCCAAGTTAATTAACTAATTAAAATCAACAGTAGGTATCCAAAAGAAAAAAAGGGAAAGAAATCACATTATACAACATCTTAAAACACATGGATTTAAAACCTTAAAGCCATAAATATATGTATATATCTTTATGTGAATGAACCGTTATAACCAAATCTATCTAAGTTGTGCCTTCACTTCTAGTACACAAGCAATGGATGCTAGTTCATTTAAACTGGGAAAACCCACAGCATTTAAACCTAATATCCAGTAAAGTTCCCAGTTTTCCAGAAACAACTGCCAAGGTCCACCCCTTTTATTCCATTTGACCTGCTCAATAGCAATGAATTTAAAATAATGTTCAGGAAATTCCAAGATGTGCCTATAAATTGCATTTGTAGTTTTTTTACCCGTAGTTATAGTTATGATCATAGATGCATCGCTTGAGCATCTGCTCTGTCTTGCCGATATAAAAGACAGGACATGCCTGACACAGTGCCCCATAAACTACCCCAGTACTGTTACAGTTGTAATGTCCTTTTATCCTAAAGCTGAAACCATTGATTTCAAACAATTCCCCCACATAAATGAATTTGCAAAAATGGCACATACCACATTGGTACATACACCTAACTTAGACATTGTCAACTTTGATTATAGGACTTTGCATCAATTTTTTAATATTGGGTCCTCTTCTCAAAACAATAGAAGGTTTTGTACTAACTTTGCCTCTAAACTCACAATCCCCAGTTAGAATATCCCAATTGTTTTGTAAGATCTCTTGAATTTGCTGGTGGTCAACAGAATATCTGGTGATAAAGCACAGTCTAAAACTAACATTGTTAGTTACTTTTGTCCCATTTCCTTCCCTGTTGAAAGCAGAGTTGCTAGTAACAGAACAGTTTTGAAGATTTACCAAATTTCTAACCAGTATGGGTGAGTAAATACCCAGTTGTCTCTTAACTACTACTTCTTTTTTAATTTCCTGTACAAAAGCTACAGGGTAGTCCCTCTTTATGAACATGTCTACCAAAAGACTACATTCCCAAGAAAAGAATCAAAATTAGCGATCATCTGACAAATTGTCCTTTGACCATCGCTTTTTCTGGGGGTGGGGGTGAAAACTATCAAAATGCAAAAACACATTTGAGTATGTGGGCTTCCTATAAATGGTGGAAACATATCTCCCATGCGCCACATCCTTTTCTAGTCTTACATCCAAATAACTGATGCTGTCATTCCCCACCACATGTGTAAACTGAAGAAAATTGGTTGTGTTGTTTATATAATCCATAAAATTAATAACACTGTTGCTATCACCTTTTCAAATGAAAAACAAATCATCCAAATATCTCAAGTATAGAATGCAATTATTAAACCCAGAATAACCAAAAAAAAATCTTCATTCCCACTCACACATGACAATGTTGGCATAAATTGGTCCACAAGAGGCCCCCATAGCAACACCTACTTGTTGAAAAAAATACTGTTCGTCAAAGTAAATACAATTATTTTTCAACACAATTTCCATAATTTCTGTGTAGGTGTAGATACACCCCCAGATTCAGCAAGCCCTGCAAGGTGTGCAGAACTAGTGCAGGAGCTCCAGCAGGCAATATGTCTGCTGTGTGATCCAGGAATAAGCTGTAGGGACGTGCATTAGCGCTCCTGCACTAGTCCTGCATGGACTCAGCCCCTGTATGCAATTTACCCCATTTGCAGGAGTAATCCATGCAAATGAGGTGAATTTGCAATCCAGGAAGCTGGAAACTGGCCATGCAGGACTAGTGTAATCTGCAGAAATGTACTCCGCCAGTAACAGAGTTACTGCAAACTACAAAACGGAGCCATGACAGCTCTAAATAAAGGGTGGATATTAAGTAGAAAGTATGCCAGTGGCCAAATATAAGGCCATTGGCATGTAAAACAGTTGCAAAAATAAAAAAAAATCTATTTTTATTTTTTTTTAGCCGATCTCGGCTGTTAAAGCATAGGGCAGTGGCACGCAAATGGGATTGGGCAGAAAATAAGAAAAAAGACCTAAAATAAGCATTCTAACCAAAATCACTATTTTGCCATTATACTCAAAGGCAGGCAGAAGACAATGTGGCCAGTGAATAGTGGTTGCTAAGGTTGGAGGCTCAGTGTGGGACATGTAACTATGCATCAGCAGGCAGTCATATGCAAATGAGATGAATGATACCGAATCCCAGATTTCCCCTGCATGCTAGGCAGTACCCTCCAGTGTAAGAGCAGGAATAGCTTGGTGCAAGCCTAGGAGTTAGCTGACATCATAGGGGTGTGTGTCAGGCATAATGTAAGTGGACTGGAGCTCTGTGGCAAAGGTTTGCCCTTAGCTTAGCAGAGCTAAGCAAGGGGGTGTGTCTGTGGCTGCCTAGCACTCTTTACATTGCCTAAGTGGGTGTGTTTTAAAGAAAAAAAAAACAGGAAATAGCAGCTCTGTGGACATTTGAGCACTGTGTTTGCGCGGTGCACCCCCGAGCTTAAACAGGAAGGCAATGGGAAGGGAAAACAGCAGTAGGAAGTTAATCAGGGAGAACTGGCAGAACTGGCAGGTGAAATGCATCAGAATCAGCCAATTACACAGGCAGCAGACCAGACCAGCCCAGAACACTACTATTAATGTCCAAACACCTTTCTCTCTGTTTTTTCCCACATACTGAACAACCACTGGTGTATACAAGCGGGGAACTTTTAGCAAACAAAAACAACAAAATGACAGGGGCTGCAGCAGCTATCAGACATCAAGATGTGGAAGAGGCTGAGAGTGGTGAGGATGAGAATACTGTCGACCATTCCACAGTGAGGAGACGGAGAAGGGTATACAGACCCAGGGTAACCTACCAGTGGCTACATGAGGTGGAGATAGTGGAGTGCTATAGGGTGGGCAGGAACCTCCTACAGCAAATTGTTGAGCTGTGCCAGCCACGCCTGACACACAGAACTAACAGAGGGTACCCATCCCAGTGGATATGAAGGTATGTGTAGGCCTAGGAATACTAGCCACAGGTACCTCCCAAAGCCCAACTGGGGATATCATGGGGATCTCACAGGTATCAGCATCCAGGGTATTCCACCAATTCCTGGATGCCATGTCAGCACATGCTGGTGAGCATGTATATTTCCTCAACACCCATGAGGTGTTGGCCAGCAATATGCATCTCTTCCACCAAATAGCAGAATACCCAGAGGTGGTGGGTGCTATAGACTGTAAGCACATACGTATCAAAATACCGCCCGGTGAGCAGGGTAGGATCTACATCAACCGCAAGGGCTTCCCCCTCCATCAACTGCCAGGTCGTGTGCGATCCCATGGGCATTATAATGAATGTGTGTGCTGGCTTCCCTGGAAGCTATCGCAATTCCCACATCTGGCATCTGATGCAGCTGTACCAGAGATTTGACAGTGGGGACATCCCTTACGGTCACCTAGTGTGGGATGCTGGTTCCGCACTGGAGCCATGGCTGATGACACTCATCAGAAATGCATCCCGTGGAGCCTTGCAGTACTCACCAGCTACATGTACCCAAATTGTTATTGTATGTGCCACGCTACACAATATGATCCTGTGGAAACAGCTGCAGCAGGAACATCATGGGGCAGGGCCACACAGCCAGGGAATGACACCTCTCTCTGACTTGCTCATACAGTAAAAGGGAGGCCAAACATGACACTACCTGTGTTTAACCATGTATAGGGAGTGTACTATGTACATCCAACATAGGCAGCCCCCAGCACTATCCTTAATACTGGCACACCCACAAGGTATGTCACTCTCCTTGCCAATTGTTGATTGGAGTAGTATGTGTTGTTACTTGTATCTATGGTATGCATTTGAGCATGCAAGGTAATTTGGTAACTGAATGGTATGCCAGCAGGTAGTAGACACCTATAGTGGCACCATGAGATCTGTAGTAAATACTGGTGTCATCATAGTAGCCAGTACTACACATAGCGACAAACCCAATGCAGGAAATGTGCTGGGCCACATGTGTGTCCATATGTCTTACACATGCCAGTCAGGGAAGTTCACATACCCAACAACTGTCTCAACCAGCAGGACAGGTGTAGACAAACACAAACAAATGCTGTGCTAAGGCCTCTGAATGATGCTATGGGTAAACCCCCAGGCCTACACAGACAAACTACATCAGGTCAGGCAGTGGGATGTTAGTTCTGAAGGGTAGGAAGTCAGAAACTAATATGTAGGTCAATCAAACCTAAGACCTGTAATACACTGATATGCCTCTAGTCAGCATGATTGGTTAGAATACAGAATGAAATGGAGTACCTGGCATACCAGTACAGTCATAGCAAATGTTTACAAGTGTCAGGCATTGACAAGGCTGCTGATGTCATTCACTGTGAAATACACCTTTGGGAAAGGTGGAACGCAGTAATCTCTGTGGCGTGTCCTATAACAGCGTTATGCTGTAGTGTGATATAGTAAGCTGGTAAGTGTTCTATACTCACACATGGAAAGTGTCGATGTTTATGTGTGTGTTTCTATGTCTGTGTGGGGGGGCAACCCTTTTATTACCCAGAGAACACTCTCAACCCATGTCTCATACACAAACACACTTGCCTAGACAACAACCGCTATGTTGGTAGTACCCTGCATATTGCCCACAGATAGTAACCATTGTGTGATTGCAGTGGATTACAGAGGGCATGGCACCCTGTCCATCAGTCCAATAGGCACATACATGCAGACAGTGCACCTTCACTATGTTCCCTACTGGACACCTGCAACACCTGTGGTGCCATCAAATGTGACCCACAAAGGACATACCATGCCTTAAACACATGTCCTATATGGACAGATGCCACTGACACCAGGGAATACCTGTATCATGCTATCAATATAGGTGCAGGGTCAACCTGCTGTCCACTACCAGTTCCCATCACATGATGCCAGGACTTTCACATCTCATGATAACAATCTGTGTACACAACATGGGCCAGACACCCCAGGTACAGTTCTACATGTCACTGTACATGATGTGGGATGTGTGCAAATCCCAGACACCGTCCATGTCATGGACTAAAGAACACATACATGGCAAGCAATGCACAGCAGTGGCCACACACAATAGTTACCCAGGAGACTGGATGGTGAATACAATACTCACCTGTGTGGGCCAATTCAGACACTACACCCCTGTGCCACACTGCAGACCATTGTCATTTGGCCTGATGTCAAGGTGTACCTATCATCTAGCCTTGTATAGCCATCTGGCACAGTCAACCACTACACACCCATGAAACAATGCACCCATGCATGTCAGTACTAGCATCCTGTGTCTGTGTGTGTGGTGTATGATACCTATGACCACATTCACACTCACTACAACCCCCAATGGCAAACTGAAGCATGCTGTCTGATGTCAGACACCTCCACATACCCTTTGCTCATATAACCACTGGATAGCCCCTATGGTGCATGTGATACCTGCAGAGTACTAGATTGTGGCAAACTAACTAGTGAGGAGTTGTGTTCCTGATCCTGCCAAGTGTGTCAATGTGTGTGGATCCCTGAAAGAGTGTGGCTGTGTTGACACTGACATCTATTCATGTGGACAGGCATGTGTACTACACCTACTGTATAGGTACCATATCATTGTTGCAGATGTCACTCACCATCACATATATGTTTGGAGAGCTCCTCAACATGTAATCTATGTGGCGCATCCAATAACTGCATAGACATGTGATAGCAATACATAGTCAGTCAGGGGTTTGATACAATGTACTGGTAGGTGTGTTGCACAAACATGCTTAAGTTTTACTCTCTCACTCCTACCTGACTTATCTGTGCCTCTGTCTGTCTCTCTCACTCACTCTCTGGTGGATGTGGAGACTTACACCTGCTTTGTTTAGGCAGTAGCATGTGTTTTGTAAGTGATGCTCATGATCAGCTGATGGCCTCTGCACAAATTGCAGCCCTCCTCTAGCTGATTGCATGTGGAGCAGCTGTGTTAACATTCCCATAGCCAATTGCATGGAGACACACACCAATATCTGGGAACTTCATGTTGGTGTTGGGTCTTGTCATCCACTGTGAGAAGGACTTAGATCTGTTGTTTGGCAAACAGCATCACAGATGGATTGGGGATTTACTTCTAACAACATACACAGTGGAAACAGGCCAACACAGAGGAGGGGGATGTGCCTGACATGACTACAGAATGTAAGTGTTGCTATTCTACATTTGGAGTAATGTTGGTTTAACAGGGTATGTGTGTGTGTGTGTGTGTGTGTGTGTGTGTGTGTGTGTGTGTGTGTGTGTGTGTGTGTGTGTGTGTGTGTGTGTGTGTGTGTGTGGATATGGCTGTTCTACATGTTTTAATACCTGTCATGACACTGCAATGTTTCTGAGGAAACCCCCATCTGTAGGGTCACCCACAGAGCACCTATCTGTGAACTACAGAAGCATAGTGTGAGGATTGCAGACAGTACATGGTGATAGACATGAGAGTTACTGACCTCATATCCCTCATAGGGCATTTCTCGCAACAAATCCTGTTACAACAGTAAATGTATGAGGTTATCACAGCAACATACCAATATTGGCCCTGTGTTTGTGCCTCCAGCCACAACTCTGTCAACCTGTGTACATATGTCATGCAGTAAGAGGTGCATATGTCCTGTACACCATAGTTTATTGACATCATATCTGATAACAAGCTGGGGGATATCAGACTGTGACACGTTATGTAGAGTAAGGGTTCCCTTTGAGGACATAACCTGGGCATACTGTGGTTGTTTGTACAGTACTGAGGTATGTGTACTTATGGTGATTGTCGACAGTGTGTGTATTGTGAATATGTACCTTGGCCTGTGTACAGACTGTGGTAGATGTCATTGTTCTTGGTCCTGTTCTATCTGATGTTACATGCTGCTCCACTGTATGTTATCCTATCGGCTTACATGTTTGTAGGGACAAGTACACACATGTCCCATACTACAGACAGACATCGGACCACACTGTGTAGTGGCCCAGTATATGTAGGTGGCACATATGAGGATGGTGTTGATCAGATAGTCCATATACTGTAATATTACTCTAGCTACCATATGTGGCTGTGGCTCTGTTCACATTGGTTGTAGTTATGCACTTTCACACAGGTGTCTGTTACTCTGTGCTGTGACATGCCTGTAGAGCCTGCTATATATACAGGTACATGTGTATACTCCCATAAGAATTGTAGGCCAGTGTTGTAGCCTGCACAGTGCTTTGTTACATGCCTAGCAGCTTAGTGTACTTACCCAGTGTGATGTTATGTCCAGATACTTGCTAAATGTACTGCTGCCAGGCCACCATAACAGTCAAGTATGTCAGACAAAGCAGTGGGATGCTGTACAGATGTATGTCACTAACTAGTGGGTAGTATGTGGACATGACACATCTATACCAGTGGTTATTATGTGTCAGGACATACAGGGGTGTGTGAATGCATAAGCTATGGGGGCAACTGTATACCAGTATTTACATGTTATACCCATCTACATGGCTGTTAACATCCACATTGTCATGCTTGGTCCACATGTCTTGCACTAAGGGGTTCTGTGTATACATCTGGACTGACCAGAGTGTGTCAGACTGTCCACATTTATTGGCCATATATCTGCTGTACTCCACAGGATCATTACTCTGCTAGCAGTGGTACTGTACTATGATGACCTTAGGATGTCTGTCAGTAGCCAATGGCACATATGTTAAAAGCAGATGTGACTTCCCACACATAACATGTCTGTGAAGACAACCCCTATCAGTGTTGCAATAGTCTACATATATACCTTCACTACATACCTGACATCCCCTTGCACTAAGAGGTTGGGACTATTGGGGCTGAGGTTGGGCTCCATGTTCAGGACATATGGTAGACATATATGTATATATAATTATTCATATATCTATATAGATATATACATATAAACATATTGACATACACAGATGGATATGTATATGTTCATATATATATACATATAAACACTCATATATATATATACATTTACATAACAATATATGTTTACACATATATAGATAGAGATACATATGCACATATACTTATGGATATCTAAATATATATATTGGCAGTAATAGGTATATCAGACTAATTATGTATGCACATATAGTTATAGAGATCTACATATATATCTACATAAATAGGCATATCTGTACACATAGGATGTGCATACATATATAGCTCTATATATATATATATATATATATATATATATATATATATATATATATATATATATATATATATATATATATATATATATATATATATATATATATATATATATACACACACACACATATATGTACATAAGAAGAGATGTATACATGGCCATGTATATGTTGCACTATACAGATGTATATACAGACATATGCATGCATATACATGTGTATGTACATGTAGACATATATCAACCTATTACATGTATATATCCATATTCCTGTCATGTGTAAACCTCATGGTTGTGTATACTCTCCCAGGTGCATCTCACCATATGTATCTATGTGTACATTATGTTAAAACAACATATGTGATGCAACAGTCATATTAATAACAAGTACTACACAATTGTGGTAGTAAAGGCAATTGTTCAATACTAATCAATATGTGTATTGACAGATATATTGGAAATACAACAGCTGTCTTCACAGTGGTCATGGCATAGTGGTTAAGTGTTGTGACTTTAGTGTACAGGGTCCTATGTTCAAGGGCTAATAATTTTGTTGTTGGGCAGAACAAGGGCTGTCGGATACAGAGTGGTTAAGGCAGTCTTGAGCACTTTAATTGTGTTTGGGCAGGATTGTGCGAAGTTAAGTAGTGCTAAACTATGGGTAAACATACCGGCACTTACAAAGTGTAGGCTTTGCTTACCAGTGTGCAAATCAGCTTAGCTGTTATATTGGAGCAATATTGATACCTGCTAAGCATGGCTTAGCCCTGGTAACGTGTTCATACCACCCAGTCTGATAACATAGTAGGGTAATGACATCTGTAATAAGTGTATGTAATGCCATGTACAATACATGCGCCAATGTACTGTCATTACAGTAGTAAGGGGTGTGAGTGTCATGTCTGAGACACAGACGTATATGAGGCCTATGCAGCACTGTTATCCATGTGACTTTGTTACGTATAGGGGTAGTAGCCCAGGGTACGTGCTGTCATACTGGCATGTAGTGTATGATGGCGGGACTACTGTTGACAGTGCCTACCCATGCAAGAGTAGAGTGCTAAATGTAGTACTGACAACAGGCACAACTGCAGGCATAGCTTAACTCTGAGTCCTCCCTGTTGTATCCCTGGTGTGTGAGCTGTGTCACAGTATATAGCCCCTACTGGGTAATGATCCGACATGTAGAATGTAACTGTAGACTACTGTCTGCACAGCACATGATAGCGAGGGCTCCTGACATGTAGTTATGGCATACATGTTGTTGTCAAATGTCTATCTGTCAACACATTCATCCTACAGCATAGCTACTTGCCAAGCGGAAGACTGTCAGTCCCTGTACAGATGTGCAGATGGCAGGCTTCCCGCTGGGATATGTACAGGCATCCTAAGCTTGATTGACACTGACATGTCTGTCCAGCTGTGTAAGATCTGGCACATATTGGAGATAACACCCTGTACGCACCACATGCCATGGGTACCTCCATTACACTACCATAGTCAGCTGAACATGCTTGGGTACAGGTCTTCATCGCAGTCACTAACCATGTATTGTAATGCATGTTGCATGCATGTCAACTTGATCACCTCAGTGGCCATGGGCAGGAGGCACCTGGTGGAATGGCTGATGCATTTCACTTCCACCCTGAGGATCACCACAGTAGTGTCTGTTTATGGCTTGCCTGCTGCCACATGGCAGGTGGCAGGATACCACTGTACACACAAGCCCTACACAAGGCATCTCTCCTTGGACAATATCTAGGTACACAGCTATGACCACCTGCAGAGATGCACCCCACTACTGACACATGTGTATGGTTGCATGACTGAGTATAGGAGTGTCTGTGTGTTAGCACACCTGTACGTTGGAATTCCGTGAGGGCCTTCACAACCACCACAACACCCATTTCCATAGCCAGTTGTGGCTGCTGCTGTATGGGACATTACATATACCTTGTTAAGCTCCTCTCCATACCGGCTACATGAGCCTTGCAGTACCATCACAACAGTGTTGTACAAATGGGTTGATAGGCATGGGATACCCATTGTGTTCTGGCAGGTATGTGTATGTGTGCATGTCCATTTATCTCTAGGGTACAGCATTCCAAGACCACATACTCCTATAACAATACCCATTGCCACACGGTAGTACAGATAGTGCTGTTGCTGCCCATCATTGAGGCATGACAATGCAACACCCTGCTAAGCGTCTGGCATGTGCATTAGATGCATATCCCTGTAGTACCACAGTTGGGATCTACAATGGTTTGTATCAGAGTCGTGGCCAATGTGTGATGCTGGTATATCAGAGTGTCATCATGTGTTTCAGGGAGTACAATATCCACTGGGGGATGTGGGTGCTGTGTATAATGTCATTACACCAAGATACACCCGGTATATGTCCCATGTACCACATTATGGTTACCACTGTCACCATCAACCATACAGGTAACGGATACCGCATTCCAGGCCTGTTATGCATGTGCTGTGTGCAGCCTACCTGTAACACACTGGACACATGGTCAAGTTAGTTAGCAGCGATAGACCCTGGTCTCTCAGATGTGTGTCTGCCTGTTATTTGTCTGTTAATGTGTATATGAAGGTATGTCACACTATGTATTGTCCATATACATCCATACATCCACCATTAGCATACTGTACATGTCTGGGGATGTTCTGTATGTAACATGTAACCCGGGATATACCTCACCCTAAATGCTGTGTGGTGTGTGCAATGGAAGCCACACACTTCAGTATCACTACATACCTGGGTAGGGCTCTAGTCCCAGGGTTGCCAAGTAACAGTGTCCGTGTATGTGGATGGGTCTACATCAGATCATCTGTGTGTGGGGTTGGGGTGACTAAAAGGGGGGTGTCAAATGATGGTGGTGTTTTGTCCCCTGATAATCCCACCTCTGCCTCAACAGTACTATCATCATCTTCGGTGTCTTTATGAACACCAACATCAGATTGCATGCAGGAGGGACCCTGACCCACCTCGCCACCTGTGGGGGAAAACAATAAACGCACTTTAAAACCTGTACAGCATTGCCTAACAGTATATAAATACACACACACACACACACACACACACACACACACACACACACACACACACACACACACACACACACACACACCACCGTAATACCTACCTCTCCAGGACTTTACAGACAGTCCCACGTATATTTCCATGTGTTCCCCATCCTGCATCACACTTGGTAACATACACACATTGACACCACTCATTAACATATCAGTCCTCTAAATGTCTAGACAAGCAAGCACAATGCAAGACCTTTTACTACATTACTTGCCTGACCTGTGTGTATTGGTTTTAGATGGCCTCAGAGCTGTCATTCAGTGTTCACCCTGTGTATGTCTGGACACCATGAGCATGACCCCTATATGTGTGGGCTATTATGTTCACTCCATAATATCATGCACTGGTGTGTCATGTGTATGTATTACTCAGTACATGCCAGATATGCTGCTCAATCACCTGACAACTGTAATATATGGATACTGTCCCTGTTGTTGACTAGTACTTCCCCAATGCATCTGTAGTGCTACATACGTGGGTTGTAGGTCACCTCTTTTCTGAATGTGATATTAATGGTATACCTGGTGTCTACCTTCCCTCTCAATGCCTGTTCCATGCTACAGACCTTATTATACTATCAGCTATCCTGTGATTACATGCATGACAAGTATTCCTGGTGTGTAATTTGGTATTACATGTCCATGTACTGTACGATTCTAAAGGGAGGTACTGCTGTATGAACACCCCACAATCACACATGTGCATACATGGCCACCCACACAGACACAGACACATGCACACACGCATCTTACATGCATCACCCTCCCTCCACTTCACCAGACTGACCCTACAGACAAACTAACTACCCACCAGGATGCACACACACACATACAGGTGAAGTTGCAAAATTATAGTACACACAGTCCTCCTATTACCCATCTGTCAACATGCATAACATATGGTACACAACAGCATGAAGTGCAGCTATATTCAATCCATGCTAGCAACACTATACATGTGTGTGATGCATGTGCTGTATCACAAGGTGATGCCCCTTCCCCTGGATACCACTGCACCCATGTACACAGTATTGCTGTGCACTTGTTCTGCACCCTGCCATGTACTGTGCACTACACCTCACAGGTGTACAACCCATCGCTGAATGTGTACTACTATGTCAGTTATGTCAGCTTTAATGCTCACAGCCCCTGTGTTTTTCAGCAACACATACTTGGGATGATATGTGGACAGATGTCATTTGTGAATGCCTGATATCTGATTTACAGCTCTCAACATCAGCGGACCATGTATGACCAATCTAATACTCTTACACTGACAACCATCAGAGCATACCATGGCTATGGGAGGTGTACACACCCTTATTGATATGATGCACCCATCCTTGATCTGCCATGGGACCACATCACCACATATCTTAACCATACATGAGCCCAATATGTGACATATGTCTTGTACTTTCACATGCAGTATCTACGGAATGTGTTAGGTGTGCAGATGTTGGCTGCAATGCATACACTCCGTGTGGGCATATTTGTGCACACCCTTATCATGACAGTCTGTCGCACCTCTTGTTATGTGAAATACAGCAGTCACTACTCCTGGCAGGGGTACACTAGCAGGGCCAACCTGTATTTGCCAGTGTATGTTCAGTCTGCCCAGTCTGCCCTACACATGTCTCCCTAATCTGCATGATTGCAAGGTCTATGTATGTACACATCCCTTGGTGTTCACACACTGCTGTCACTATTGCTGTTGAGGTAGGGTTCATCTGCCACAGTTCCTGAACCTGACTATGTGCAGATACAGTCATTCTTAGCATCCTTAGGATCCCTGCTTCAGTGCACTGGTGCATCATGCTGACAACTCCCCTTCCTGCAGCCATTTTTGCAGATGCATGACAAGCAAGGCTTAGACATGTGTGCCACTTTGCAGTGTCCCATACACTGAACACCACATGTTACAGCCTAGACCCAGCTGATAATGTGGACCACATTAATGCCTTATGCCATAGTGTAAATCCCCAGCAGTTGCCATTGTCCTACAGGTATATACACTGGTGTTGAACTGCATATGGGTGTTGTTCCAAACATGTCCCTAATGTAGGTCATGTCTCCCACCATCATTTTACTCCCTGTGGACACATTCTGCAATGACAGGATGTTAGTTATCATGCAGGTGTCTGACATACCCTTCCAATACCCCATCATGGTCACCCCTGTGATGCTGTTCATTTAACAGCAACAATACGTGCACATGTACAGCATGCATTCTGGCTAGGTGTGTTAGATGTGTGCATGGAATATACCATCTCCATTACATGCCCAGTGTATTGGCAAGCATCTACATAAACCATACTCACCAGCTACAGGCTGCTGCCTTGGTGGTATCTCAGACAGACCTACACAGAGGGTGAGAGATGCAAAGTCAGTGGCAACACCTGTGGCATTGCTACAAGGTGGGTGCAGCACTACAATACATCAACAGTACATGTCCACAATACTACCACATATGCACATCTGTTTATCACTACAATGCAGCAACAAAATATATCTATGTCATGTCAGAGATGCATGATCTACCTAAACCGATGCAGACATATACACAACAGTGGTCTACTGATGTGCCCTGTGGCCTTACCTGCACACTCCTCAGCCAGTGTGTGGGTGGCACCCACCTCCACAAAGGTGTCCGGCAGTTGGTGGCTGTGCAGACGTGCAGGTGCCATGAGGCTGGCTAGGAGCTCCTCCACATGTGTCTGGGGGATGGATGGCCTGGCCCCCCCACTGTGGCGAGGTGATCCCCCCAGACTGCAGCAGCATGCTGACAAGCATTGCAAAGCAGGTCAGAACAATGATGCTGGTTCTGATCAGATGTTGTGCAGTCCGACATCATTGACCCTGTGGACTTGGTCGTTCCTCAGGGCGGTCCACTCCTGCTGATCATGGGTGGCCCGACCAAACAAGACTGCATAGTGCTGTATGAGGTCATTCAGCAGAATTTCATTTTCAGCTGCTGTGTACGCTGGCAGCCTTACATGGGACACCGTGCCTGAAAGACATAAAGATGGACGCAGATGTGATCAGGTCATACAGCAAGGTTACCACAGTTTGTAATACACATCACTGTCACACCCCTCCATATCAGCAACAACAAACTGTACACACAACTCAATAGGTATGGCTACAGCATACCTAGCAGTGAGGCAGATATTGTACTGTACCACACATTGTGCAATGTGTTTGTAGCCATGTTCCCTGTGTGGACACCATCATTGCTGGCCTGTTACAGACTATTCACCTGCATGCCATTGTCAGGGCCACAATGGTTCCATATATGCCTGTGGTATGCTTGCTATGTGTTTCCTTCACATCTGACATTCTGTGTTATTGGGGTTATCTATGCCTGCTGTTGGACATGTTCCGGGAATGTGTAGACTATTGCTACCGACATATGTTCTATAACAGTGACACAATAGCATGTATATGTACTATTGGCCAGTAGAACCACCTCTCCAAACTCATCTGTCCATGTTACCAGGCCACATCACATGTTTGACCTACCCTGGGGCCTCCTCATGTACTGGTCCAGCAATACCAATAGGTGGAGCCAACTCAAGGGATGTTACCACCCCCCCGTGGCACACACAGACATGTTTGTCCCCTAAGGTCAGGTCCAGGGTCTGCTCCATAACGGGTTCCACAGACGCATGTGGGATATGCTACATCACCTTGAGGCACACAGTACACATTCACAAGGCCCACATGCTCCTCCTGCTCAGCCTCCAGGCCAGGCACCTTCGGGACATGGACTGCTGTTGTGAGTAGCAGTGGGTGGGAGGCTTGTTCCCATTGTGTCCACATTGGGGCCCATGGGGCATCCACATCACAGACCACACAAACCATCCAGGGTGTTTACCCACCACGTGTCATATACCACCCTGTAGGCTGTCCTCCAAATCTACCAACCCTGGCCACTTCCATAAGTTTACCTTCCAAACCTCTCCATATTCCCATTCCATACTTCACAGA